>NC_091474.1:89933853-90233853 GCF_036971445.1 Narcine bancroftii
TCAGGAACTATCTCAAGGTTGTATGTGATGTGATGTATCTGAATAAATCTGAAATTTTATCTTTGTGGAAGGAGTAGTCGTGAATCTACTTGGATGGTTGCTACATGGAGTGGCGATGTAGAGGGTTCAATGGCCCTCCTTATCACCCTTCCAGTGATTTTGTTTGCAGAGAACCTCGCGGCTTCATCAAAGGAATAGCCGGGACTTCTTAAAGCAGAATTATTGAACTGTGTAATCATTCTCTCGACAAGCCTTTAAAAAAAATAATCCACCCAATTACCTGATTTGAAGTTCAAAGATTTGTCACCACTCTTTTGAAGATTATATCTAATCATGGGATTCTGCGGAACCACTTCGCTGTGAAATTAAAGAGTTGGGCTCTAGTTCTCTTGTTTCTTTCACAGTCTTTCCTGTGTGCTTTTGACAGCCAATCCAGCTGAGTGACCTACTGAACTAAACTCCTCCTGAGCATGTGCGAGGACCTTCCGCACAAGAGAGTCTCCTTGGAAAATGTCTTGCACGTCTGTGAGGCGCAGCGGCAGAGCTCAGAGGTGCCCCCGACAAGCACGCTCCTCAGGAACTTGCCCAGCTAGTGCTGAGAAGCACCGCAGAGGTCAGTGATGTAAAATAAGCGCTTTGCCTTCATTCTCCTGCTTTTGAACGGTTTCAGTCCAATTCCAATAAGGTTGTACTGTAGACTGGGACAGTTAGTGCAGCGGTTAGTGCAACGCCATTACAGCGCCGGTGACCCATCCGGCACTTGTCTGTAAGGAGTTCTCGTCACCTGCGTGGGTTTTTCCGGGTGCTTCAGTTTCCTCCCACCCTCAAAAAACGTATGGAATTTGTCCGGAGGGGATACAGATGACGGTTTTATCAACCACAATACCGTTTGACGTTACTTTCTGATTATCGTATCATCAGTGTAATCCGGAAGGCCTTATGTTATTCAAACATTGAGGCTGAAGGCTTGATTTGCTCAGTCATGAGGAAAGCTTCCAGTTAAACATTGCCGTGTGCATTTTCTTCCTCGTTCTCGCTGCACTGCAGCCATTTTCGGAAAGTGATGGGATGTACAATAAAAAAAAATAGCAGAAATACTCAGCAGGTTGGGCAGCATCCGTAGAAAGGAGTCCCTGTTTCAGTCTGAAGACCCTTCCCCAGGAGTTGGTTGACATAACCCCAATTTGTCCCTCCTTTATCTCTGGAGACATGGACCAAATTGCAGGCAAATGGAACCTCAGTTGGGTTGGCAGAATGAATAACTTGGGCATTTTATTTTGTCTTGGAAACCCTGTTTCCATGACTCAAATTCCATGAGGGTAGTGCTAGGGATAAGTGGAAGTAGAAATGAGCTCCCAGGAGGATGGCGTTGGATTCAAGGGCTGAGGCGCGTGAAACATGAGCGTCTCCAGACGCTGTGTTTGCGGTTAAAACACGGAAGTGCTGGAGAAACTTGGCTGGTCTCGCAGTATCCATAGGAGGGAAAGATGCACTACTGACATTTTGGACCTTCAAGGTGTGAGTAAAAAGCAGGCAGGTGTTTGAATTAAAAGAAAGGGGAGGGGGAGTAGTACAGACCAGCAGATAAAATTGGGTATGGAGAAGAGGCCAGAAAAGAGGAAATGTGAGAATTGATTGGAGGGAGGCTAGGGGATTTGGCTCTGAAAGCAGAGCTGGGGGCAAGGAGACGGGGATAGATTTAGGAGGGGGGTGTGAGAGAAGTCGATGTTAATGGCATCCACTTGGTGCCCAGTCAGTAGATGAGGTGTTGTTCCTCCAATTTGCGGGTGGTCTCAGTCTGGCAGTGCATGAGACCAATGGGCAGATGTGTCGGCAAGGGAATGGAGCAGGGAATTGAAATGGGTGGCCACTGGGAGATCCTCACTATTGCGGTAGACAGAGCTGAGGTGCTCAATGAAGTCTGTGTCTAATCTCTCCAATGTCGGGGAGGCCACAGCGGGAGCACCGGGTGCAGTAGACGACCCATTCAGATGCATAAGTGAATTTTTATTCACTTATGGAGGAGATGTGGGTGCAAGTGCTGTCATAGGGTAGGAGTCAAGGGGGAGATTGGTGGGAAGGGGGGAATGGTCAAGGGGGTCATGAGGAGAGCAGTTCCTGTGGAAGGTGGAGAGTGGAGAAGCAAGGAAGATGAATCCAATGTTGGTAATAGGTGTCAGAAATGGTGGAGGATGTGTTGGGTGGTGGAGGCTGGTAGGATGGTAGGTGAGGAAAAGGGGAATCCTGTCCTTGTTGTTCGTGGGCGTGGAGGGAGCCAGGGTTGATGTGCAGGTAATGGAGGATATGCGGGTGAGGGCCAGGTGGATGGTGATTGAGGCGAAGCAACTTTTGAAGAAGAAGGAAATCTCTGATTATCTGGCACAGAAGATGTCATCCTGGTTGCAGGTGAGAAGGAGTCAGAGGAATTGAGAGAAAAGAATGGACTCCTTTCAGGGGACAGGGTGTGTACCAGTCTGCATTGAGGGGCCAGCAGTGGAGAGAGTGAAGAACTTCAAATTTCTGGGGGGGTGGGGGGGTCAACAATTCAGGAGATCAGTCCTGGGTCCTCCATGTCGATGCAATCGTAAAGAAGGTTCACCAGCAGCAAAATCTCTTGAGGAGGTTGTGGAAATTTGGTACGTCACCAAAAATTCTACAGGTGTACTGTGGAGTGGATTCTGAAGATCTAGTATTGAGGTGCTCAGGACAAGAGAAAACAACAGTGTTGTGAACTCGGCCACCAATACAACAAATTTTGTGACGTTCTTGACAACAAATTCTGATTTTGATTCTGAAACCAATACACACGGCCACAGGGAGAAAGCACATGTTCCTTACAGACGACACCAGATTTGAACCTGGGTCGCTGCTGCTGCAGTAGGGCTATGCTGACCATGCCGCTCTTGGTGGATTCTATTTCCTTATAGGTCAATTACACATTCCATCATGTGCAGGATGGGGGTGTTCAAGGAAACATTCACTCAATTTAGACAGATGAGGCATTTTAAAGTCTGCGGCATTTCAGAAGTGAAAAACTAACGCGGAGAGAGGTTTTTGGTCAGGGACTGCATTATGTCTTAGCAGATCTCATTGTCCTATTTTACAATTTGTCTCCTTTAGGTTAAACATTTCCAGACTGACCCACATTTGGATATCTTGCTAAATGGGGAGTCCTATGTAACCTAAATCAAGCCTTTGCATTGATAACACTTGCATCTTGGTTCACTCATTCTGCTCACCTTCCTGATTTTACTTACGGGGTGCTCCCCTACTTGTGAAGGTCCGACTTGCAATTTTTTTCCCCCAAGTTACGATGGTTCGAACCCATACTTTCAATTTCGACTTCTGATCCGTTCCCGCGCTTGCGATATGCAGTACGCTACTCCCTCGCGATGCTGGGTGATGGCAGCATTGCACAAGAGTATCAAACAGCATACTCTCTCGCGACGCTGACTCAACACCCCCCATGCCCCCCGCAGTCTCTGTAGTGATCACGCGAACGAATGCATCATGTCTACTGAACGCCCATGTGTGTCTCCTGCTTCTGGAGAGAAGAAAAAGAGGAAAGCAATTCCTCTGGATTCTTCATGCCTAGTGTGCTTTCAGCTGTGTATGTTAATGGTTTGACAGAGTGGAATAAAGGAATTCAAAATTTAATTATAAAAAGTGGTAGGTGTGGTATTCTTTTTTTGACTTGCGATGGGTTTGCGGGATGGAACCCCATCGTACATTGAGGAGCGCCTGTACTTGTGCTTTGTGTAAAGTAGGATGTGCAACTCCAGGGACTAATTGTCTGGCTAAGAAAGATATCCGAATCAATTAATAGCAATGCACAAAAATGCTGGAGAAACTCAGCAGGTTCATGGAAAGCAATCAGCAGCTAACATTTTGGGCCTGAGCCCTTCTTCTTGCCAAATCTTTGGCAATCCAAGTTTGAATCCAGTGCTGTCAGTAGAGAGCTTGTACACTTTCTCCTTGACCTGTGTAGGCTTTCAGTTTCCAAAAATGTACGAGGTTGGAAGGACAATCAGGTGTAATTGGGCAGCACCGGTTTTGTGGGCTGGGACGGGTTTCTATTGTGCTCCATTGTTAAAATTTAAAAACTTGGTCCTATGAGCATTGGCGGAGACCTGGGCCTGTGCTTGTACAACTACCTAGGCCTCAGTGTGCGTCAGACTTCATACACGTGTGTGAAGGAATTCGGACCTGTATGCACCCTCAAGCCAGTTTGGACAAAGTGTCCTAAATCTAAAATGAGTGTTGCCAGCACTTCCTGTTTTGAAATCTGATTAAAGCATCTGCAGTTCTGTGATTTTTATTTTTCATCTTTCAAGGATATAACTGATATCAGCAAGCAATGACACTCACAAAATCCTGGATGGGATTACAGAGCAGTTTAATTTAACCTCAATGTTGGAGGAGATTCTGTACATAATAATCAGGGACAGAATTAACGATCCTGACTCAAAACATCCATTGTCTCTTTCCCTCCACAGATGCGGCCTGACTCTCTGCTCTCTCCTTTTGCTTCAGACTCTAGCATCTGTAGTCTTGTATCTACAAAATTATCGGTGAAAGTGGCATGAATTATTTAAAGGCAAATCACGTTTGAATAATAATGAAGTAATGAACGGGGTCAATGAGCGAATTGGAGTTGATGTAGTACAGGTCGAATACCCAGAAAAGATCCAAAAACAAATTTTTTTTTAGCGTCGACATAACATCACAAGTTGAAAAAGATTCATCACCAGTCTTGCCCATGTGGCTCTGACGTTCTGTGGACACCATTTTGATAACAACAGAGCTCTGGTGTACGTAGAAGTGAAAAAACACACAAATGCTGGAGAAACTTAGCAGGTCAAACAGTACTTTTATGTTGCAAAGGTGAGGGGGAACACGAGAGGTGTACGAAGATATCGTTGGAAATGGCAAGAAGGCCTTCAGATCCCACGATGGATGACAGTGATAAGGAAAAGAGCAAGCGTTTATGTAGAGAACAGAAGGTCAACCTGATGGCGAAACTGGACAGCAGTGTAAGTGTGAAGAGTGCGGTGTTGGAACGAACACAACCTGAAGAAACAGAAGGATAAACTGTTGATGTTCCACGCTGACAGTGATGAACAGAAGTTGATGACAAAATTGAAAAACATTGCACGAAGCTAAAAGTGAAGACCTCGATCGTGCATTGACGGAGTGGATCTGTCAGCGTCGCAGAGAACACACGCCACTTAATGGGATTATGAAACAAGAAAAGCTCTACCACGATGAACTGAAATTTGAAGGGAACTGTGAATATTCAACAGGCCGGTTGAATGAATTTTTAAAGATTTGTGAGGATAAAAGCATCTGCTGATCACGAAGTAGCAGAGAAATATAGTATGTGGTCTTTTAAAAGACATTTGATTAGGGACCACAAATTTGGCCTTTGTCATGATGGAATAAAGCTCGTGATAGAATGGATGGAGAATTAGCAAAAGATGTTGTGGAGTTCCCCATGGGTCAATGCGAGGACCAGAAATCTTCTGAATCGAGCAGTTATTCACTTCAAACATTTATTCCCTGTGAACTAGGTAATGACTGAATATCATCTCTGGCATGAGGAGATGTCTTCAATATGTGGTTAGTGGAAGATAGAAGTCGATAGGAAATGTTAAAGCCAACTCAATTCTTTTAGGAAATCAAGCCCCACCTCATTCTGCATTAATATGGTTGGCTGCTATTGACCTGTGATGGTTGAACTGTACAGAATAACAATCACACTGTGCAGAGCAAGTTGCCTCTTGAATTTGGTTGTTGTCAGTTTTTATTTTCTTCCAGTGTGGGCAATTTTGAAAATTTGTTCTGCCAGAACGGGAACGTTTTGCAGTGTGATCGGGAATTGCCTCTTCACAAACATGTATTTGAAATGATCTTTTGATTACCTTCACAGCGAGGCGAGGGAGAGCAGGGGGTCAGCTCTGGGATTCAGCCCAATCGGAGCTCAGAGATACGGGAGAGGCTACACCGCAAATGTTTACCCCAGATGCCCATTGTGACTCGCAGACGGAGCAACCACAAAGGTATTTCTTTAAGGCTCGGAGTGTCAGCGCTGCTGTCACCAAGTTACTTAGTGAGTGGTCCTTCATAAGCGTCTGTACTTGCAACTTGACAAAGGGGATGCTGAAGCAGTCTGGAGGTTATGTTGGGTGACAGATCTTGTGAATCTCACTCTTCAGGCATTGAACTCCAAAAAGCTTGTTGTGTTGGAGGGGTGATACTGCAAGTCAACATAGATGCACAGCTGGTAGAGCTCCCTCTCACAACTCCAGTGTCATGGGTTCAATTCCAGTTTGGTGCTCTCCATGTGGAGTCTATGTTTTCCCTGTGACCAATTAGGCTCCCAGTAGGTGCTCGGATTTCAGAAGCAGCATTTATTGTCATGAATTTGATGTTTTGCGGCAGCATTGCAGTGCAAATACTGCTATAAATTGCATTTCAAAAATAAATCCTGCAAGGAAGTAGGAGAAGGTGAGGTCATGCCTGTGGTTCATTGTCTGTTCAGAAAACTGTTGGCAGAGAGGAAGAAGCTGTTTTTGTGCCATTGAGTGCTCATCTTCAGGCTCCTGTCCCTTTTTCCTGATGGGCGAAGAGGGTGTGGCAGCAGGGCTTCTACTTTCTTTGGACGCTGCCTCTTGCAGATACTGGTGCCCATGATGTTGCTGGCCAAGTTCACAACTCTGGAGTTTTTTTTTCCCCCCCTGTCCTGTGCATTGGCACCTCCTTACCAGACAGTGAGGCAACCAGACAGAATGCCCTCCACCTGTAGAAGTTCGCAAGAGTCTTTGGTGACATATCAAATCTCCTCATTCTCCTCACAAAGTATTTCCTCCCATGTCTTCAATACAAACAGGCTGGTGGGTCACTGTCTATTACCTCGGGTGTGCGTGGGTGAGTGGTAGAATTTGGGGGTGTCGATGAGAATGTGAGGAGAATAAAACAGGATTGGTGTGAATGGACGATGTGGAGTTAATGAGCTAAAGGACTTGTTCCCATGGTAAATCATTCTACGCTTCTAACCCAATGCACATGCTTAAAGTACAAGGGACCTATAACTGCGTTGTGGTGAATACAGCAATGATGGCTGTTGAGAGGTGGAGACAGGACCTTCTAATGCATCTAGACGGTTCCAGTGTTTTGAAATAAGCTCATAAGCTTTGGAGCACTGGTACTGGGATCATTTCTGATGTCTAGTACTTGACTCAATAAAGGAGACATTAGAAACTTGAGATTCAGGATTCACATTCCATCTCTTGTGTGCACAAGATGCACAAACCCTTTCTTTTCCTTGCCCTGAATCTCCAAGTAATCTAGCACTATTACTGAAGCAAGGAAGAGAATCAAAAGAGAGACCCTACAGAGAGATTGTGTGGCTGTAGATCTGGCTGTTGCCTCCTGTAAGCTGCATGGCCTGCTCTATAGTGGTGAGCCTGGGCTTAAGGCCCCGTGTCCTGATCACTGCACCTGGGCCCCTGGTTCCAAATCCCCGAGGCAGTAGGAAGCCAGCGAGGTCTGCTGGGGCATTTGCTTGTCGTTGTGAATCCTGGTGTCTGGGGCGTGGCATAAGGTTCTTGGCCGTCGAGCTCGAGTTGCAGTCTTGAATCGGAGGGAGTCCGCAATTAGATTCCATCTGGATATCAAACTATAAAGCCTACATTAGTCTGCCTGGGACAAACATCACAGTATTTTGCAGGTAAATTCCCGATAGCCTGGACACAGTTTTTGGCAGGGTCTTGGCAGACAAGCCAGCAATGTGGTTGAATCCACTCCCACATGCCAGTGGAAGGCAACAGGATCGACGAAGGTCTTTATTCTATATTCCTACCCACGTATTGTTGTGCATAATGTCTTCCAGTGGAAGAAAAATTTGTCCTGGGATCCTTCAGAGTAACATGAGATGAGATTTACAATGACAGAATTGAGCGTACCAGTTTTCTGCCTTGATCTAATGTTTGCTGGTCAGGTATTTCACACACTTCCTATACACAGGCCCAGCAAACAGTCCAATATCAAAGGCATCCATGTGGCCTATTGCAGCGAGGCTGACCAATTCTCAGTGAAATCTCTGTCGGTCCAATCCTGGGGTTCATCCTTGGCATTATTTTCTGGTCCAAAAATTTGCACTGCTGGATGTAAATCCCAAGCTGGTGTTGGACCTTGGGCTAGGCTGGTGGGTGACCTTGAGCTGGGCCGGTGGGTGACCTTGGAATGGGCTGGTGTGTGACCTTGGGCTGGGCTGGTGTGTGACCTTGGGCTGGGCTGGTGGGCGAGCTTGGGCTGGGCTGGTGGGCGACCTTGGGCTGGGCTGGTGGGCGACCTTGGGCTGGGCTGGTGGGCGACCTTGGGCTGGGGTGGTGGGTGACTTTGGGCTGGGCCGGTGGGTGACTGGGCTGGGCCGGTGGGTGACTGGGCTGGGCCGGTGTGTGACCTTGGGCTGGGCTGGTGGGTGACGAGCTGGTGGGTGACCTTGGGCCGGGCCGGTGGGTGACCTTGGGCCGGGCCGGTGGGTGACCTTGGGCCGGGCCGGTGGGTGACCTTGGGCCGGGCCGGTGGGTGACCTTGGGCCGGGCCGTTGGGTGACCTTGGGCCGGGCCGGTGGGTGACCTTGGGCCGGGCCGGGCCGGGCCGGGCCGGTGGGTGACCTTGGGCCGGGCCGGGCCGGGCCGGGCCGGTGGGTGACCTTGGGCCGGGCCGGGCCGGGCCGGGCCGGTGGGTGACCATGGGCCGGGCCGGGCCGGTGGGTGACCATGGGCCGGGCCGGGCCGGTGGGTGACCTTGGGCCGGGCCGGTGGGTGACCTTGGGCCGGGCCGGTGGGTGACCTTGGGCCGGGCCGGGCCGGGCCGGTGGGTGACCTTGGGCCGGGCCGGGCCGGGCCGGTGGGTGACCTTGGGCCGGGCCGGGCCGGGCCGGTGGGTGACCTTGGGCCGGGCCGGGCCGGGCCGGTGGGTGACCTTGGGCCGGGCCGGGCCGGGCCGGTGGGTGACCTTGGGCCGGGCCGGGCCGGGCCGGTGGGTGACCTTGGGCCGGGCCGGGCCGGGCCGGTGGGTGACCTTGGGCCGGGCCGGGCCGGTGGGTGACCTTGGGCCGGGCCGGGCCGGGCCGGGCCGGGCCGGTGGGTGACCTTGGGCCGGGCCGGGCCGGTGGGTGACCTTGGGCCGGGCCGGGCCGGGCCGGTGGGTGACCTTGGGCCGGGCCGGGCCGGGCCGGTGGGTGACCTTGGGCCGGGCCGGGCCGGTGGGTGACCTTGGGCCGGGCCGGGCCGGGCCGGTGGGTGACCTTGGGCCGGGCCGGGCCGGGCCGGTGGGTGACCTTGGGCCGGGCCGGTGGGTGACCTTGGGCCGGGCCGGTGGGTGACCTTGGGCCGGGCCGGTGGGTGACCTTGGGCCGGGCCGGGCCGGGCCGGTGGGTGACCTTGGGCCGGGCCGGGCCAGGCCGGTGGGTGACCTTGGGCCGGGCCGGGCCGGGCCGGTGGGTGACCTTGGGCCGGGCCGGGCCGGTGGGTGACCTTGGGCCGGGCCGGGCCAGGCCGGTGGGTGACCTTGGGCCGGGCCGGGCCGGGCCGGTGGGTGACCTTGGGCCGGGCCGGGCCGGTGGGTGACCTTGGGCCGGGCCGGGCCGGTGGGTGACCTTGGGCCGGGCCGGGCCGGTGGGTGACCTTGGGCCGGGCCGGGCCGGGCCGGTGGGTGACCTTGGGCCGGGCCGGGCCGGGCCGGTGGGTGACCTTGGGCCGGGCCGGGCCGGGCCGGTGGGTGACCTTGGGCCGGGCCGTTGGGTGACCTTGGGCCGGGCCGGTGGGTGACCTTGGGCCGGGCCGGTGGGTGACCTTGGGCCGGGCCGGTGGGTGACCTTGGGCCGGGCCGGGCCGGGCCGGTGGGTGACCTTGGGCCGGGCCGGGCCGGGCCGGTGGGTGACCTTGGGCCGGGCCGGGCCGGGCCGGTGGGTGACCTTGGGCCGGGCCGGGCCGGGCCGGGCCGGTGGGTGACCATGGGCCGGGCCGTGCCGGGCCGGTGGGTGACCTTGGGCCGGGCCGGGCCGGGCCGGTGGGTGACCTTGGGCCGGGCCGGGCCGGTGGGTGACCTTGGGCCGGGCCGGGCCGGGCCGGTGGGTGACCTTGGGCCGGGCCGGGCCGGGCCGGTGGGTGACCTTGGGCCGGGCCGGGCCGGTGGGTGACCTTGGGCCGGGCCGGGCCGGGCCGGTGGGTGACCTTGGGCCGGGCCGGTGGGTGACCTTGGGCCGGGCCGGGCCGGGCCGGTGGGTGACCTTGGGCCGGGCCGGGCCGGGCCGGTGGGTGACCTTGGGCCGGGCCGGGCCGGGCCGGGCCGGTGGGTGACCTTGGGCCGGGCCGGGCCGGGCCGGGCCGGTGGGTGACCTTGGGCCGGGCCGGGCCGGTGGGTGACCTTGGGCCGGGCCGGGCCGGTGGGTGACCTTGGGCCGGGCCGGGCCGGGCCGGTGGGTGACCTTGGGCCGGGCCGGGCCGGGCCGGTGGGTGACCTTGGGCCGGGCCGGTGGGTGACCTTGGGCCGGGCCGGTGGGTGACCTTGGGCCGGGCCGGTGGGTAACCTTGGGCCGGGCCGGGCCGGGCCGGGCCGGTGGGTGACCTTGGGCCGGGCCGGGCCAGGCCGGTGGGTGACCTTGGGCCGGGCCGGGCCGGGCCGGTGGGTGACCTTGGGCCGGGCCGGGCCGGTGGGTGACCTTGGGCCGGGCCGGGCCAGGCCGGTGGGTGACCTTGGGCCGGGCCGGGCCGGGCCGGTGGGTGACCTTGGGCCGGGCCGGGCCGGTGGGTGACCTTGGGCCGGGCCGGGCCGGTGGGTGACCTTGGGCCGGGCCGGGCCGGTGGGTGACCTTGGGCCGGGCCGGGCCGGGCCGGTGGGTGACCTTGGGCCGGGCCGGGCCGGTGGGTGACCTTGGGCCGGGCCGGGCCGGGCCGGTGGGTGACCTTGGGCCGGGCCGGGCCGGGCCGGTGGGTGACCTTGGGCCGGGCCGGGCCGGGCCGGTGGGTGACCTTGGGCCGGGCCGGGCCGGGCCGGTGGGTGACCTTGGGCCGGGCCGGGCCGGGCCGGTGGGTGACCTTGGGCCGGGCCGGGCCAGGCCGGTGGGTGACCTTGGGCCGGGCCGGGCCGGGCCGGTGGGTGACCTTGGGCCGGGCCGGGCCGGTGGGTGACCTTGGGCCGGGCCGGGCCAGGCCGGTGGGTGACCTTGGGCCGGGCCGGGCCGGGCCGGTGGGTGACCTTGGGCCGGGCCGGGCCGGTGGGTGACCTTGGGCCGGGCCGGGCCGGGCCGGTGGGTGACCTTGGGCCGGGCCGGGCCGGGCCGGTGGGTGACCTTGGGCCGGGCCGGGCCGGGCCGGTGGGTGACCTTGGGCCGGGCCGGGCCGGGCCGGTGGGTGACCTTGGGCCGGGCCGGGCCGGGCCGGTGGGTGACCTTGGGCCGGGCCGGTGGGTGACCTTGGGCCGGGCCGGTGGGTGACCTTGGGCCGGGCCGGGCCGGGCCGGTGGGTGACCTTGGGCCGGGCCGGTGGGTGACCTTGGGCCGGGCCGGGCCGGTGGGTGACCTTGGGCCGGGCCGGGCCGGGCCGGTGGGTGACCTTGGGCCGGGCCGGGCCGGTGGGTGACCTTGGGCCGGGCCGGGCCGGTGGGTGACCTTGGGCCGGGCCGTGCCGGGCCGGTGGGTGACCTTGGGCCGGGCCGTGCCGGGCCGGTGGGTGACCTTGGGCCGGGCCGGGCCGGTGGGTGACCTTGGGCCGGGCCGGGCCGGGCCGGTGGGTGACCTTGGGCCGGGCCGGGCCGGGCCGGTGGGTGACCTTGGGCCGGGCCGGGCCGGTGGGTGACCTTGGGCCGGGCTGGTATGTGACTTGCTGGAGTGCATCAAGCCTGTACAGGACTAGGGAAACCATCTTACATGGAAACTCGTGAGCTTAATGCTCGCAATAAGCTGAGTGCTTCATAAATTTCAAGCAAATTAATATTTATCAAGAGAATGTTGCACCCTACCTGCCCCTAATATACTTCTGCTGTGAATTTCAGTACTATATGTTGATCATTGTAATATTGCAAAATGAAAATGCCTTTGATAATTACCACATTGATTCATTTATATGATAATTAATCAATTACGTAAAGAGCAGTGCAGGTGGTTGCCTTGCATGAACTCCACTGAGAACCATTTTGACTTCATCGGTGTTTTTATCTGATTACTTCTGAATGTTCTCTTTGTGCTTGAAATTCATCTTATTGCAAATAAAAACATCAGTGCCAGTTGAGATTAAAATAGCGCCAGGAGATTAATGGATGGGTGTGGCCCTCGAGCACATTAATTTCGAGTGATACCTGCATGTTTCCCAAAAGCTATGAGTTGACGTGAACATTTGCTGCTGATTTCTTTTTCCAGGGGAGAATCGTTTTGCTCAGAGGACTGAGGCGGGCGTTGACTTGTGGCTGCAGAGGAGATCCCTTCATCAACAGACCTTGTTTCACTCACCGCCCATGACAAAGAGTTTCAGCCAAGATCACGTCACTCACAACAGCAGTGCCAAGTCTTGCACTGCAGCTCCGGAGGGTGTTTCAAAGCCCCTGATGGGAATTTCTTCTTACCTGTCGAGATCAAAGGAGTTTCTCAATGGCAGACCCCAACAGGCACTTCTGGGCGCTAAGCGGGTCCACAGTTCTTCCGAAGCTTGCATCAGATCAGCATTGGATCCCCACGGGAGAGTCAAGGAGAGACAAGGTGGGTGACATGCAGACCCAGGAAATGGGAAGTGCTATGATCCAAATGTGGGTCACCTGATGTCAGATGGAAGCCTGTCGCTTTTCACTTTCAGAATTTCAGAATCAGAAGTTATTGTCTTGAACATGTCACAAAATTCATTGTTTTGCGGCAGCTTCACAGTGCAAACATTTACATAAACCGCCTTACAAAACCAATAAAAATAATGCATGAGAAAGAAAAAGATAAAGTAAGGTAGTGTCTGTGGTTCATTGTTCATTCAGGAATCTGATGGTGGAGGGGAAGAAGCTGTCCTTGTACTGCTGAGTGCTCATCCTCGGGCTCCTGTACCCTTTTCCTGACGGTAGAAGAGTGAAGAGGGCATGGATGGGTGGTGGGGGTCCTTGAGGATAGAGGCTGCTTTCTTAAGATACCACCTCTCGTCTATGTCCTTGATGGAGCGGAGACTGGTGCTCGTGATGTCGCAGGCCGAGTTAACAACCCTCTGGAATTTTTTTTTCCTGTCCTGAGAGTTGGTGCCTTCAGACCAGGCAGTGATCCAACCAGCCAGAATGCACCTCTCTCACCCAGAGTTGTTAATAATGGCACCTAATCATTGAAGCTCATTGCACAATAGTCTGACAATGTGCACCTTTGGGTCAGCTGCGATGGTCCCATGAAGAGTGGCTTGTCATTCACTTCCTGGGCTGGGAGATGAAGAGAACCATTTGGTGAAGGTGGTCATAAATCAGTAGCAGGGGAAAGGCAGGACCAGAGTCATGTTGTTGATTGCACGTCTGGTCCATGAACCAACGACAGGTGTCTGCCGGTGTAGAAGGTGACAAAGAAGTGTTTTGAGATGGAAGTAAGGGCTTGCACACAAGTTTGAACTGGCTGTGGCCTTCAGAGATGAACCAGAATAATGCTTGGTGTTTTGATGTTTTGACCCTCATGTGCTTGAGAACCATAGCCCTCTGCAGGAACATTTCCTTCCAGGGTGTTGGCAGACTGGAACGGACCAGTGGTATCACGGTCTCCTTGGGGCAAGTTTTGCATAACGCGGCAGAAGGGTGAGAACCGGAATCATAAGGGAAGAGGCTGGAAGCAGAGAACTGGAGTGCAAGTGATGAGATATTTACAAAGGGAATGGAGAAGGCTTTGGTGCTGGGTGTAGTGATGGTTAGAGTGTATTGGGAAGGGACATCAGATGGTGGGGGGGGGGAGGTGAATGGACTAAAACTGAAGGCTTGATATTTGATTGTAAAATGCATTCAGAATGAGTAGATGAGTTGATGTCACATGATATGGTCTTATGACCATTACAGATAGGTGGCTACAAGATAACCAAGGCTGACACTGGATATTCAGGGGTATTTGATCCTTCAGAAGGGGAAGCAGAGAGGAAGGGGACAGGAAGTGATCACTGCATAGGTAAGGAATAGGAACGACTCGGGAGCTCAAAATGCACTGAGATTCCAAAATGTAGTGCCAAGTGATCCTAGTTTTTGGAAGAAAAAAGGCAGCTCTGCCGGAGCCGCTGTAACGGCAGCTCTGCTGCTGATGTGACCTGCGGGGAGCAGGGAACAAAGTCTCAGCACTCCCCCACGGGGTCCAGTAACACAGTCTGACTGAGGTCTGCTCTGTGCAGTTTTTAAATGGCCTGTGAAAGGAGCCAACGGTGATTTATTTGAAAATTCTGCGACCGTGGTGTCTGGGCCCAAGATGTCGGTGGCTACGAGAGGCTGCGGACTTTGGGGAAGTGAAAGACTGGTGCAAGGCACCAGAAAATGGGGAGACCCCCCCAACCTTTGAGAAGGAGAAACAAAGGTTGGAGACAATGGGGGTGGGCCAGTGAGGGGCTCTGAGACTGAAGAACACACAGGAGGCGGGCAGTTGGTGACTCGAGGTGAGGTACCTGCGCAAGGCGGGGGCTGCTGGCGACTGACTCAACTCACTGAAGGGGCACCAGGTCTCGGAACCTGGATGCGAGAGGTTGGTGGAGGCTTTCCCGATCGGGTCAGAGGCGTGCATCTAGAATTAGGGTTGCTGACGGTTCGGACTGAAGGCTGCGGGAGCGCTGGAGACAAAGGCACGGACATTCAGTAACTCTTGGACGGTGGGGGGGAGACTCTCTTTTGCTTCTCTTTCTCTGGCTGTAAGGGGCGCTGGACAATTTTTGCAGATAGCGAATCTTTGTCTGCTTTACGGTAGATTAAAGGAAATTTTGTGCATTGTCACATTTTCTGACAATAAAATAACCTTGAATCTTGGCAGGTTAGCATGCAGATACATCAAGTAATTGGGAAGCCTCTTGGGATGTTGAACTTGATTTCAAGGGGTATGGGGCAAGAAATTTTAATTCATGTGATGTTGGTGGGATAGAGCCTTTGGATGGTTTTGGTCTCCAAATTCGAGGGAGGGAATACTGGCCTTTGACAGGTACATTCCTAGCATAAGGATGTTCATGTTTGAATTTTAGATTAGGTTAGATTCAACGTTAATAACTACAAAGGGACTATTTACTCATTGGAATTTAGAACAATGAGAGATGATTTTATCAAAATTTTAGATTTTTTTGAGAGGGATTGATGAGGTGTTTTCTGCCTTGAAACATTGTGCAAAGTTGCCCCCATTCTCCAGACTGGCAGCGCTGTGGGACCGATCGAATCCTAGAGGGGATCTGGCGGGGAAGTAGATGAGGGCATAGGATCAGGAACTCCCCACTTCCAGGCATGTCCTTCCGGAAAGCAGCATGGTTAAAAAGAATGCAGGGCGATATGCAAAGTGCGAGAAGATGCACTGTCAGCATTGAAAGAACAGATGTAGAAAATACCAGATACCATGGTGTGGCTGACAAAACAGAATGTGATATGTTGTGATAGAGAGAGAGACTGGTTTAATTGTAAACAAAATCAGCAAGCCTGATATTTATCCATTATCTGTCCAGAACCCGCCCATCAACAGGTGCAGTTAATCTTCTCTGACATTGTTCTTGGTGTCAGAATGCAATGGTAATGATAGATTGCCTCTAGGGTACCGACTTGGTGATGAGCACTGCGTTATTGTACATTGCTTAATATTAAACACATGCATATTCAACCCCATCACCACAAACACTGATGAACCTTCCTGGAGAAAGCATTGTACTTTGCAACCAGCAGCAACTGTTCCCAGTTCTAGAGGACGACGTTCTGCATTTGAATGATGCCTTCAGGCTCAATACTGCCTCCTGTGGCCTTTCAGCGCCTCAAATCTACTCAACCATCGAGCAAGGTCGTGGGCTATTCTGAACCACCAGGGTTTAAGTGCTCATTATCCTTGCACTAACAAGCAGAATTTTTCCAAATCAAAGTATTACTGAATTTGTGCAGAGCAGAAAGCGACCCATTGGCTTCTCACAGATTAATTCCACTATTCTGAGTCTTCTCTTGTCTGTTCATCATGCAACCATCTCTCTGACTTGTTTATCCTCCCCCTGGAGAGATCCTGGCTAATTTTATTTACCCCATCCTAAAAAGTAGTAAACTCCTGCACAATTCTTTTTATCACGCACATCCCCCTTTTCAATGTGTCCCTCCTGACACGTGGGAACAGATCACCGTGTATACTCATGTACAAGTTGAATTTTGTAGACCGTATTAAATTTTAATTTATGGGGTCGACTATTACATGGATTGAGCGGCTGAAATTCCCACTAGAATCTAAAATACCATGTCACTCGCAGAAGTCCAAATGATTGCTAAAGGAATAAAGAACAAAAACACTATGAATTAAAGTAATAATCTGCACATCAAAACACGAGTCCTACCACAGGGGAGGTTGCGACCCCAGTAAGTAACTCCATTGTCGAAACCATCAGGAATTCCAATCGATAGGCGGCCAGGGCCGAGGCATAAGTCCGCGCTCGGACTCACGTTTGTCGGAAACTCCGATGGACAAGTGGTCGGGGCTGAGGTGGGAGAGTAGGGTCAACTTTTACACAAGATGTACGAGAACCTTTTATGGCCAAAATTAGGGGGATGTAGCATTGCTAAAGGCAGAGCTGCTGAAATAAATGCTGTCTAAGGCAAGCAAGTAAACCAGTAATTGCAGTTTATTCAAACCACGCGTGTCCCTTTTGGAGGGGGGGGGGGGCAACAGGCTCATGGGAGTGATGTCATAATGCTGCTGTGAGGCCTGGCCATTCCCCTGGCAACACACTCCTGCAGCCTGGAACTTCTGCGTGGTGGGCGCAAGGCCCCCATGCCCTGCCGCGCTGGCTGTTAGCAATGGCATTTTGGCCCGTCGTGTGTGGGGTTGACCTGGGCCGCTACAGGTTCAACCTTTACACAAGAATATACAAAACCTATCAGGATCTTGCACACAACAACCTCATCTTTTTCATGGAGCTGAAATCCCTTGGATTCATTCTGGTAGTTAATTTATCCTCCCTCTTTAAGATGTTCATATCCATCCAAGAATGGGATGATCCAAGGTGGAAACCAGAATACCCATTTAGTGGCCCTATGGTTTCTCCGCATCAAACCATCTATGTCCACCTCTCTGTATTTATGGTGTGGTAAATGATGTGTAACGTGCTTCCTTTGACCTCTCACTATCATACTCTGACAGGAATAACATAAATTCGTCATCATATTGCAGTGCAGCACTTGAATGAATGAGGGTCATTCAGAGGAGCAGCGAGTGTAGCAGCTGCCTCACAGCCCCAATGGCCAGATTCAGTCCCGGCCTTGGCAGCTGCTGTGTTAAGTTTGCTGTCACGTGCTCTAGTTCCTTCCCACATCCTTAAAAAAAAAATGTGTGGGTTAGTAGGTTACACTGGACAACAATATTTTTTCAAAAGGTTTGCTTCCTTAAAAAAAAAATTGGCAACTACAATAGACGCCTTCTCAACCTGAACATCAGGACAATTTCTGATTTGCTGAATTGCATAGGAAGTTGGAGAAACATTAAATGAACTTTTATTGAATTGAACATGTTTAATTGTACAGTGACGCTGACACATTGCTGACCTAAAAATGTTGTGCTGCTCATTTTCGTTTGTATTCAGCCTCTTGTGTCCAACACTAGTCGGCTGACATTAATGGATTCCAGTTGCCCTGATACCGCATTTCCGTAATCGCAATGTCCTGGTGAAATCTTTCACCGTGCTTGTCACTGTCCCAAGATCAGTCAGGAAAGAAGTCCAAGTGCAAATGCAGAAAATGGATTTTCAATCACTGTAGAGCTCGTCGAAAGAATCAAAGCTTGTTGATCCAAACCAAGGCTTTTATTAGCAAAAGACAGGAGCTCTTCACAGGTGGCCGACCAGTCTGGAATGATCTGACTTGGCTAGGGACACAACCTGTTAAGGCCCAGACTGTAGGCGTGGCTAAGCTCTCAGCCAATCGCTGTAAGCACAGTCTAGATACTGTAACTATATACACTATATACATTGGTGATAGATCTGTACTATCACAATCACGTATGCTTGAAGCACATTGTCAATCGGCTGGATGTAGTTTGGTGCTCTATGGTTGCCAAGAAAGTTCTCAACAACATCTTTAAGCATGCCCAGGCCTAAGACAACATTTGCACTGAGTGCAGGCTTTGACTGATCAAAGGAGCTTGCTTTGTGGGCAGTGTACTAGTAGACTTAAAATATGACACAAAATAGGTTATATCAAAAAAAAGGCATGTGATAGGAACAGGTTTAAGGATTTTTGTGATCTGCAGCCCAAAATCCATAAAATATGCCCAAAAGTGTTCAGGAAGCAAAATCTTCATTGTTATTTGCCCAATGTAAATGATCCCTTGTGTCTGGGAATCTGGAAAGAATTGCTGGTAATGTGGGAAAATGAAATGACCAAGGTAATGAGGCTTGATGATCGGTGTGGACTGGGTGGGGTGAGGGGCCTGTTTCGAAGAGTAATTGAGAAGGTGGCATCCTGTGTGCTCAGTGGTACAGGTGTAGAGTGAACCATGTGTATATGAAAATGAGCCATTATTTAGCACTGACCCAGCTGACCCCAGATGAAGCACTGCTACTTGGATCTACAGCGGTCAGAGATGTGTGATCACTGAGACATCAACACGTGCGGATCAGGTGCATTGGACTTGGCTGTCATTGTCCCCGATACTCATTGTCAGGTGTCACAGGGGTGACTGCAAAGGGGGATTAACGTAGGAACATAGAACACTACAGCACAGTACAGGCCCTTCAGCCCTTGATGTTGTGCTGACCCATCTATTCCTTCCTTTAAAAAAAAGTACTAAACCCTTCCTACACCGTAACCTTCTATTTTTCTTTCATCCATGTGTCTAAGGCTCTCTTAAATGTTTCAGCCTCCACCACCACACTTGGCAAGGCATTCAAAGCACCCACAACTCTGTAAAAATAAAAAAAAAACCTGGGAAACAGGTATTGACTGTCCACCCTGTCTACACCTCTCATCCTTCTACTACGCTCCAAAGAGCTCCAATCTAGGCAACATCTGGGTAAATCTCTGCACCCTCTCCATAGATTCCACATTCTTCCAATAATGAGGTGACCAGAAATGAATACAATGCCTTTTAAGGGTGGTCTCACCAGAGATTTGTAGAGTTGCAACATAACCTCTCTACTCCTGAATTCAATCCCCCTGTTAGGAACAGTACATTTTCAAATCTGAATTCCTTTCTGGATTTATCTCATTTTTCTAAACATCTTGCTATCATCTTTTTCATAATGCCTTCTATCTTTTGTCATGAGTGATGCTTAGCTTATTTTCTTGTTTACTGCATCTCGCCCTCTTTGGAATAAGGTTCTACCTTTTCTAGTTTCTAATCTCTTGGCAACTTTCTTGAATTTAGAGTATTTGGGGAAAACTGAAGCATCACCATCCAGCTCCTTTAAGATCCCTGAATAATGTCCATTGGAATACAACCTCTTCTCAGCTGCAGATCCAAGAACTCGAAGTAGTTCAAGCCTGTCGTTCATACCATAACCATTGCAGTGTTCACTGAAAAACAAGATCGTGTTTATTTGGACAGTGGAGATGGTTACTTGCATCAGAAACTTTTTTTTATAAATAACACATCACATAAATCTCGTGTTGCTAGCCCTATGTCCCCGGAGTTCAGAAGTCTCATGGCTTGCGGGAAAATACGTTCGTAATCTGGCCGTGAGGGCCCGAACACGTCGGTACCTCTTCCCGGAATGGCAGAAGGGAAATTAGATTGCGGGAGGGGGGTGTGGAGTCCTTTACAATGTTTATGGATTTCTGCAAACAACGGCCATTATAAATGTCTATCATGGTGGGGGAGAGACCCCAATAATCCTCTCAGCAGCCTTTTCTATCCGCTGCAGGGACGCATTCTGGGATGGTGCAGTTCCTGAACCAGGTGGTGATGCAGTTAACTAGGATCCTCTCAATGCATCTCCTGTGGAATGTAGTGAAGGTGGAGGGTTGAAGCTGGTCCTTTCTGAACCTCTGCAGGAAGTAAAGGTGGTGTTGGGCCTTCTTGGCAATGGATCTGTTGTTGGGGGACCAGGAGAGACTCTCTGCCAGGTGCATGCCAAGGAATTTGGTGCTCTTGACTACCTCAATAGTGGAACCGTCGATAGTCAGTGGAGAGTGATTCCTTTGAGTTCTCCTGAAGTCAACCTCCGCTGGCCCGTGAGCCAGTAGGGCTTGTTACTGTGCTGCATGTCTAAATCAATTTAAAAATTCTTTATTTGTGGGTCACCTGGGAGTATCCTGAAGTTCTGAAGGGTGGTATGGAGGTGTGATATTTCTTCAGCACTCACACAAAATGGCCAGAGGAATCTAACCGATAAGTTTACCATTGTAATGGGGAAAATCTAGGAAATGTTAGTGACTGGTGGAATCTGAGTTGATGGGAATGCGGTGAGTGGTTGGAGCATTTCGATATTGGAAGTAAATCACAAAATTCTGTAGACACCGTGGTTGAAGTAAAAACACAAAATGTTGGAGAAACTCAGCAGTGTCCTTTATGTAGCAGAGGCTAAGATGCACAAGAGAAAAATGCCTCTTTTCCACCTGGACAGGCCTAGTGGAAAAAGAAAACTGTCCGAATGCTGGCATCAAATGACGTCTTTTCATGCCGGGGATTAACTCTCATATCCCCGCCGTTTGTGGACGCCGGCATCCAGAAAGTCACTCATTTCCAGTCGAAGGGAGAACACTCTAATCCCCAGGGATGAGTGTGTTCAGTGGAAAAGCAGTTAATGTCCCAGTTAAGGGTGGCCCAGTGGAAGCGGCACAAAAGGCTTCCTATCCCGGGACACAGCACAGCCAATTAACTGGGATGCCAGTGGGAAAGTGGCTAAAGAAACTTTGAAGGGCTCAAGCCCAAAACATCAGTTCTGTATCTTTTCCTTTGTTACATAAAGGACCCTGTTTGACCTTTTGAGCTTCTCCAGAATTTTTTTTTTGTTTTGATATTGGAGGTGTACTGAAATCCCAGCTGAGCAATTTCACTCTCCCTTTTAATAAGATCATTAATATCCAGCAAGGACTTTGTCCAGCAAAACAATACTGCCAAACAGGGAACATTTCTGTGGAAAGAAAGGTTGTTCTTGCTTTACCAGTCAGATTATAAATTATCACTAAATGCTGAATAACTCATACCTCAGATCATTACATTTGAAACTATTAAACTCCTTTTTCCCTGGAATAATCTTCAATCTCTTTTGCGATGCTTCAGTTTGATTAAAAGTCAATTGCTTGCAGTCAGCGAGAAAGAGAAACATTTTTCAGTCTGACTGAGCGTTTTCCTTTGAGAGACAATCTATCCCCTAACAACGTTGGAATTCTGAAAGATGAGGAATGTGCTGGCCTCATCCACATGAATCATAACAACTAATTTTAGACATTGAACAATGCTCCGACTTTGGGTTTGAAGGGCTAGTCGAGGCAAATCAGTCAGCCTCTCTTCTAATGTGCAGAAAGAAAATGACCAAGACTTCAGCAACCCTTTCAATATCTTTTGGAGAACTTTGGTGCTGTTACAACTGTGGTGAGATGTTTTCATCCTATGAGATCTGACTGCTATCTGTCTTGCCCCAATTACTTCACCTTAATTTTATACAGCTCTCTTGTCTAGAAAATGAATCTTTGGTTCTTAAGCACTCGATACATAAAGGTTATTAGAGGAAGACTGAGGCTGAAAAATCATTTATAAACATTTATTTTAAAAAAAAATCACTGGATATTTACTGATATTCTACCTTTTATCTTTTAACTGTTCACCCCATCAGGGCCATACTGACTCCCAGTGGAGCAACAGTTTACATTTCACTTTGCTCTGTATCATGTCAGACGATGCCCTGATTATATCAAGAGAGTTCCAATTCTGCCATTTGAGGTGTGGATGGGGAAGTTGTGGGGGGGCAGGGGCTGGGGGGGGGTGGTGGGAAGGGAGGTTGGATGTAATCTTGGCAGTGAGATGATGGGAGTAGGATGGGGCATTGGTGTCCATTGCAGGATGGTTGGTGTGATGCTGAGAATTTCTTCTCAATAAATATACCTGGACACATCAAAATGATGCTTTCAATAAAATTGACCTTGAAACCATTGCATGAATGTTTAAACCCCAAGCCAATGGAGGAACCTATCAGCTTTCTTGGATCTGGTCTCTATGTGATTTGGTCCCATCCCAATGTGCACCAGCTGTACACACTGTGATCCAGCCGGCCATCGATACAGCTCCTGTAAAAGAATGACATGATGGTGGCCTCCATGATTTACTTTATTACATAAAATACATATGATGCTGCTTTCCATTTTCTGTGAGCCATAATATATGAAGCTGAGTTGCAGTTAAATGTTAAATAGTTTTGGACTTTATGACATGGAACACAGAATAATGAGGGGAGATTTGATGGAGGTATGGAAAATAGTGATGGGTATAGATAGAGTAAATATAAGCAGGTTTTTCCCACTGATGACATGGGTTAAGGGGGACGGGGAGAAGAAAGGGAACATGAGGGGGTACTTCTTCATGCAAAGGGTGGTGAGAGCATGGAACATGATGCCTGTTGAATACAGGTTCAAAGAATATTGGACAGCAGATGGATGGGAGGGATATGGTCAGGGCGCAGGTCAGTGGAACGAGGTAGGAAAATAGTTTGGCACAGACTAGAAGGCCTTTGTCAGTGTTGTGGTGTTCTATACTTCAAAGCAATCAACAGTCCTAAAGGACACTGGCTGCCGAGTTTCTCTATCATTGTGTTTTTACTTCAATCATGGCATCTGCAGACGTTCATGTCTACTACTGTTATAAGCTCAAAGGACCCCAAAACCCAGCAGCAATAGACATTCATCAAGACAAGTGGTTTTTAAAACAAATGTTATTTTTAATCAACTTCAAACATGATAGAATCAAACTTTAACTTAACTCTATTCTTATACTATACTCTATACTAACCCACATTACCCCATTCTAATTCTAAGCACATGTGTATGTAATGTGTGTGTAAATTCAAGAAAAGTTCTTTGGTTCACAGTTCAATCTCACTTCTCCTTCTTCCAAGTTCTCTGGTTACAGGCGATCACCATAGTGTGTACAGGATTTAATATGTATAAAGTTCACCAGGCTTGGTGCTTGAAAGGTAAATGTTTACCACTCAGGAAGGTTCTTGTAGGGTTTGCAGAGAGAGATATTTGTTACTCCAGGATTTCTCACAACGGAGGTACCACCACTAGTCACCTCTGGGTCTCGCTGATGAAACTTGCCCCATCAGGGTCTTTTTTTTTAATTTTTATTTTTCACACTATAAACCATACTGACCAAAGTACATACAGACATTTTTCTCTTGAATATATACAGTGTCATTTTCTCCCCTTTCCCCCCCCTCCCTTCCCTCCCTCCCTCACCCCCTTCCCATTTATTCAAAGTTAATCTATAAGATACATTAAACCTGTTAAACAATGTCATCACTTAATAAAAATAAACAGAAATTTTTATCTTTTACTTTTATATACCGAGTCAGTTCATTTCGTTGTCTTCTCTTTCTGTCATTTTAGGTGGTGGAGGTTCATGGTAGGATTTCTCTATTATATTTCATGTATGGTTCCCATATTTGTTAGAATATTGTGATGTTATTTCTTAAATTATATGTTATTTTTTCTAATGGAATACATTTATTTATTTCTATGTACCATTGTTGTATTCTCAGGCTATCTTCAAATTTCCAGGTTGACATTATACATTTTTTTGCTACAGCTAAGGCTATCATAATAAATCTTTTTTGTGCTTCATCCAAATCGAGTCCAAATTCTTTATTTCTTATATTACTTAGAAGGAAGATCTCTGGATTTTTTGGAATATTGCTTTTTGTGATTTCATTTAATATCTGGTTTAGATATTTTTTCACTTTCTCACATGCCCAAATTGCATGAATTGTTGTTCCCGTTTCCTTTTTACAGCGAAAATATCTGTCTGATACTGTTGGGTCCCATTTATTTAACTTTTGGGGTGTGATGTATAGTCTGTGTAACCAATTATATTGTATCATGTGTAACTTCGTGTTTATTGTATTTCTCATAGTTCCGGAGCATAGCTTTTCCCATGTTGCATTCTTTCTCTTTATGTTTAGATCTTGTTCCCATTTTTGTTTAGGTTTACAGTTTGTTTCCTCGTTCTCCTTTTCTTGCAGTTTGATGTACATGTTTGTTATAATTTTTTAAATTATCATTGTGTCTGTAATCACATATTCAAAATTGCTTCCTTCTGGTGACCTCAGACTGTTTCCCAATTTGTCCTTCAAGTAGGTTTTCAGTTGGTGGTATGCAAACATTGTATCATGAGTTATATTATATTTGTCCTTCATTTGTTCAAAAGATAATTTATTTCCCGAAAAACAATTTTCTATTCTTTTGATCCCTTTTCTCTCCCATTCTCTGAAGGAAAGGTTATTTATTGTGAAAGGGATTAGTTGATTTTGTGTCAATATTAATTTTGGTAATTGATCATTTATTTTATTCCATTCTACGTGAATCTTCTTCCAAATGTTGAGCAGATGGTGCAATACTGGTGAATTCCTACGTTGCACCAATTTTTCATCCCACTTATATAGTATATGTTCAGGTATCTTCTCCCCTATTTTATCTAGCTCTAATCTGGTCCAGTCTGGTTTGATAAAAATCTGATAGGTATCTTAATTGTGCTGCTCTATAATAATTCTTAAAATTTAAAGACTTATTAATTCCTCCTCTCCTGGAAGTAATGAACCAGATTGAAAAAACATAAAACATACCAGATTCAGCAATAATTACAGTAATACCAAAGACAGGGAAAGATCCACTAACACCAGCATCATATGGACCAATATCTGTACTTAATACAGATTATAAGATAATAGCTAAACTATTAGCAAACAGATTGGCCGACTGTGTACCAAAAATAGTAAAACTAAACCAAACTGGATTTATTAAAAAAAGACAAACAACGGACAATATCTGTAAATTCATTAACTTAATCCATGCAAAAGGACACAGATCCTGGAGTAGACTCATAAGAAAAAGAGGAAGAACACAGAGAAATGGAAGATGAAAGGAAGGGCAAGACAATGGATTTTTTTTTTAAAGAATATATGGAATCAGTAAAAGAATGGCAATCACAAGAATTCAGTGAAATAAGAAGAGTAAAAAGTACAGAAGAAAAAATGAATAGATTAGAGATGGTCATGACAGATATAGGAAAAAGAGTGGACAAGGTGGAAGAACGAGAAACAGCCTTAGAAATGGAAGTAGAGGACTTAAAAAAGAAATTAGATGAATCTGATAAAAAAGTTAAAGAGACACAGGTGCTGTTAGCTCAGAAGATAGATATAATGGAAAATTATAATAGAAGAAACAATATAAAGATAGTGGGCCTTAAGGAAGATGAAGAAGGCAAAAATATGAAAGAATTTATAAAAGAATGGATCCCCAGGGTCCTAGGAAGACCAGAACTACAGGAAGAAATGGAAATAGAAAGGGCACACAGAACATTAGCCCCTAAACCACAACCACAACAAAAACCAAGATCCATTCTAGTAAAATTCTTAAGATATACAACAAGAGAAAATATATTGGAGAAAGCAATGAGGAAAATAAGAGAAGACAAAAAACCACTGGAATACAAAGGTCAAAATTTTTTTTTTTATCCAGATATAAATTTTGAACTCCTGAAGAAGAGGAAGGAGTTTAATGCAGCAAAAACGATCCTATGGAAAAAAGGATATAAATTTATGCTAAAGTATCCAGCTGTACTTAAAATACTTATTCCAGGGCAGCAAAACAGACTATTCTTGGATCCAGAGGAAGCAAGAAAATTTGCAGAACAACTACAAAACAGACAGAGAGAGGAAGATATGTAACGAGAACAAAAATTACCACAAACTATATGTATGTGTGTATGTAGAATCATGGGTCCTCTACCGGCATCACCTACAGCTCCAAGAACGCTTCCACCAGCGTTGTCTCCGCTCCATCCTCAAAATTCATTGGAGTGATTTCATCCCTAACATCGAAGTACTCGAGATGGCAGAGGCCGACAGCATCGAGTCCACGCTGCTGAAGATCCAGCTGCGCTGGGTGGGTCACGTCTCCAGAATGGAGGACCATCGCCTTCCCAAGATCGTGTTATATGGCGAGCTCTCCACTGGCCACTGTGACAGAGATGCACCAAAGAAGAGGTACAAGGACTGCCTAAAGAAATCTCTTGGTGCCTGCCACATTGACCACCGCCAGTGGGCTGATATCGCCTCAAACCGTACATCTTGGCGCCTCACAGTTTGGTGGGCAGCAACCTCCTTTGAAGAAGACCGCAGAGCCCACCTCACTGACAAAAGACAAAGGAAGAAAAACCCAACACCCAACCCCAACCAACCAATTTTCCCCTGCAACCGCTGCAACCGTGTCTGCCTGTCCCGCATCGGACTTGTCAGCCACAATCGAGCCTGCAGCTGACGTGGACTTTTACCCCCTCCACAAATCTTCGTCCGCGAAGCCAAGCCAAAGAAAAGATATATATGTGTATGTGTGTATGTATATATATAAAAAAATAGAATATAGGTAAGAACTAAGAAGGGAAAGAAAGAGAAGAAAGGAAGTATGGGGTGAATTAAGAGAGTGACCTTTGTTGTATATGAAAATTAAAATCTTTTCTGGGGGGGGCTGGGTGGGGAAGAGTTACAGTCACTGTGAAATCAATTGACGCTTGCGAGTGAATTCGCAAATCCAAATGGAGAGAGGAGATGTGGTTGCCCGACAAGGGATAAAGGGCAACTCAGGAAGGGGAGGGGATAGTGGGGTTAAAGAAATTTTACATAGGAGAATAAGGGAAATGTCTTATGTTTTAGAAATGTTGTCGTATAAAGTGTTCAAAAAAAGAAAGCAGAAATGGATAAGAAGGAAAGGTGATGATGAGGAAACGGAAAGGAAAGATAAACAAAGTATGAAATGGCTATGTTGAACTATATGACTTTAAATATTAATGGAATACATAACCAAATCAAAAGGAAGAAACTGCTAAATTTACTGAAAAAATAAAATATTGATATAGCATTCGTACAAGAAACACACTTAACTGAAGTAGAGCACAAGAAATTAAAGAGAGATTGGATAGGACATGTAACAGCAGCGTCATATAATTCAAAAGCTAGAGGAGTAGCTATATTAATCAGTAAAAATGTACCAATCAAAATAGAAGAGGAAATAATAGATCCAGCAGGGAGATATGCAATGATAAAATGTCAGATATATTTGGAGTTTTGGAATTTACTCAATGTATATTCACCTAATGAAGAAGATCAAAAATTTATGCAAGATATTTTTTTGAAGATAGCAGACACGCAAGGGAACATACTAATAGCAGGGGATTTCAACCTTAATTTGGATTTAAACATGGATAAAACTGGGAAAAAAGTTAACAGAAAGAACAAAGTAACCAAATTTATACTTAAATCGATGCAAGAAATGCAACTTTTGGATATATGGAGGAAACAACACCCAAAGGAAAAGGAATATTCATATTATTCGGGTAGACATAAAACATACTCAAGAATAGACCTATTCCTGTTATCAGCTCGCATGCAAGACAGAGTTAGGAAAACAGAATATAAAGCTAGACTATTATCGGACCACTCACCCCTGATATTGACAATAGAGTTAGAGGACATCCCTCCAAGAATGTATAGATGGAGATTAAACTCCATGCTACTTAAAAGGCAGGATTTTAGAGAATTCATTGAACGACAAATTAAAACGTACTTTGAAATAAATATGGAATCAGTGAAAGATAAGTTTATACTATGGGACGCAATGAAAGTGTTCATCAGAGGGCAAATAATAAGTTATGTAACCAAGATGAAGGACTACAATCAGGAAACAGAGCAGTTGGAAAGGGAAGTAGCAAATATATAAAAAGAATTAGCAAGGAAGGAAGACACAACTAAAAGAAGAGAATTAGCAGATAAAAAAATAAAATATGAAACACTACAAACATACAAGGTGGAGAAGAACATAATGAAGACAAAACAAATATTATGAACTAGGAGAAAAAACGCACAAAATTCTAGTGTAGCAGCTTAAGACAGAACAAACTAAGAGAATGGTATTGGCATCAAGGAAAAAAGACAAGCAAATCACATATAATCCAACGGAGATTAATGAAAACTTCAGAGAATTCTACGAACAATTATATCAAACTGAAAACGAAGGGAAAGAAGACAAAATAGATGAATTCTTAACTAAAATTGAACTACCGAAACTACAAACAGAGGAACAAAATAAATTAACAGAACCATTTGAAATAGTAGAAATACAAGAGATAATAAAAAAAACTACTGAATAATAAAACACCAGGAGAGGATGGATTCCCAATAGAATTCTATACAACATTTAAAGATTTATTAATTCCTCCCCTCCTGGAAGTAATCAACCAGATTGATAAAACACAAAGCTTACCAGATTCATGCAAAACAGCAATAATTACAGTAATACCAAAGATGGGGAAAGATCCACTAACACCAGCATCGTATAGACCAATATCTCTACTTAACACAGATTATAAGATAATAGCTAAACTATTAGCAAACAGATTAGCCGACTATGTACCAAAAATAGTAAATCTAGACCAAACTGGATTTATTAAAAAAAGACGAACAACAGACAATATTTGTAAATTTATTAACTTAATTCATGCAGTAGAAGCAAATAAAGCTCCAACAGTAGTGGTTGCTTTAGATGCAGAGAAGGCCTTTGACAGAGTAGAATGGAATTATTTATTCAAAGTACTACAAAAATTCATCTTACCAGAGAAATATATTAATTGGATTAAAGCATTATATAAGGGGCCATTGGCGAAAGTGACAGTAAATGGGTATATATCAAAACAATTTAACTTAAGCAGATCAACAAGGCAGGGATTAACTATCGCCCTTATTGTTCGCGTTAGCCATAGAACCACTGGCAGAACTGATAAGAACAGAAAATAAAATAAAAGGGATAAAAATAAAAGACAAGGAATAGAAAATCAGTTTATTTTCAGATGACATTATAGTATACTTAACAGAACCAGAAATATCAATAAAAGAATTACATAAGAAATTGAAGGAATACGGAGAAGTGTCGGGGTACAAGATTAACACAAATAAAACTGCCAATGAATAATGCAGATTTCTCAAAATTTAAGAAAGAATCACCATTCAGATGGCAAACGCAACCAATGCGATATCTAGGTATACAAATAAATAAAAACCTCGGCCATCTATATAAACTCAATTATTATCCACTAATGAAAAAATTACAGGACGATTTAGAGCATTGTAAAGACTTACCACTAACACTAATAGGAAGGATAAACTGTATTAAAATGAACATTTTCCCAAGGATACAATACCTATTTCAGGCATTGCCAATACACTTGACAGAGAAATTCTTCAAGGAGTTAAAGAAAATAATAAGGAAATTCTTATGGAAAGGGGGGAAACCGAGGATAGCAATAGATAAATTAACAGAATGGTATAAACAAGGAGGCTTACAACTGCCAAACTTTAAAAATTATTATAGAGCCGCACAATTAAGATACCTATCAGATTTTTATCAAACAAGGGAAAAGCCAGATTGGACTGGATTAGAACTAGATAAAATAGGGGAGAAGATACCTGAACATATATTATATAAATGGGATGAAAAATTGGTACAATGTAGGAATTCTCCAGTATTACATCATCTGCTCAATATTTGGAAGAAGATTCATGTAGAAAGAAATAAAACAAATTACCAACTACCAAAATTAATACTGATGCAAAATCAGCTAATCCCTTTTACAATAGATAACCTTTCCTTTAGAGAATGGGAAAAAAAAGGGATCAAAAGAATAGAAAATTGCTTTTCGGGAAATAAATTATTATCCTTTGAACAAATGAAGGATAAATATAATTCACAATACAGTGTTGGCATACTACCAACTTAAATCCTACTTGAAGGACAAATTGGGAAACAATCTGAGGTTACCAGAGGGAAGTAATTTTGAATATGTGATTACAGACACAATGATAATCAAAAAATTTGTAACAAACGTATATTAAACTACAAGAAAAGGAGAATGAGGAAACAAATGGTAAAACTAAACAAAAATGGGAACAAGATCTAAACATAAAGATAAAGAAGGAAACATGGGAGAAGTTATGCTCAGGAACTATGAGAAATAAAATAAAAACGAGGTTACATATGATACAATATAACTGGATACACAGGCTATATATTACACCTCAAAAGTTAAATAAATGGGACCCAACAGTATCTGACAGATGCTTTCATTGTAAAAAGGAAATGGGAACAATAATTCATGCAATTTGGACATGTGAGAAAGTGAAAAAATTCTGGGAAGATCTAAACCAGATATTAAATAAAATCACAAAAAGCAATATACCAAAAAACCCAGAGATCTTCCTCCTAAATAACATAAAAAACAAAGAATTTGGACTTGATTTGGATGGTGCACAAAAAAAGATTTGTTATGATAGCCCTAGCTGTAGCAAAAAAATGTATTATGTCAGCCTGGAAATTAGAAGATAACTTGAGAATACAACAATGGTATATAGAAATGAATAAATGTATTCCATTAGAAAAAATAACATAATTTAAGAAATAACATTACAATATTTGAACAAATATGGGAGGCATACATGAAACATAATAGAGAAAACCTACCGGGGACAACTACCACCTAAAATGACAGGAGAAGAGAATGAAAAGAGCTGACTCAGTGGAATTTCTTGTTTATTTTTATTGAGTGACAACATTGTTTGACGGGTCTAATGTATCTTATTTTCTGAACTTTAAATAAATGGGAGGGAAGGGTGGAGAAAACGACACTGTATATATTCAAGAAGGAAAATGTATGTATCTTGATCAATATGGTTTATAGTATGAAAAATAAAAAAATAAAAAAAAACTTAATCCATGCAGTACAAGGAAACAAAACTCCAACCGTAGCGGTTGCTTTAGACGCAGAGAAAGCCTTTGACAGAGTAGAATGGAATTATTTATTCAAAGTACAACAAAAATTCAACCTACCAGAGAAATATATTAGTTGGATTAAAGCACTATATAAGGGACCATTGGCGAAAGTGACAGTAAATGGATATCAAACCTATTTAAATTAAGCAGATCAACAAGGCAGGGATGTCCACTATCTCCCTCATTGTTCGCGTTAGCTATAGAACCACTAGCAGAACTGATAAGAACAGAAAATAAAATAAGAGGGATAAAAATAAAAGAGAAGGAATATAAAATCAGTTTATTTGCAGATTACTTTATAATATACTTAACAGAAACAGAAATATCAATAAAAGAATTACATAAGAAATTGAAGGAATATGGAGAAGTATCAGGGTACAAGATCAACGCAAATAAAAGTGAAGCAATGCCAATGAATAATGCGGATTTTACAAAGTTTAAGAAAGAATCACCATTTAGATGACAAACACAAGCAATTCGATACCTAGGTATACAACTAAATAATAATCTCGGCCATCTATATAAACTAAATTATCAGCCATTAATGAAAAGATTACAAGACGACTTAAGCACTGCAAAGACTTACCACTAACACTGATAGGAAGGATAAACTGTATTAAAATGAACATCTTCCCAAGGATACAATACCTATTTCAATCATTACCAATTCACCTAACAGAGAAATTCTTCAAGGAGCTAAAGAAAATAATAAGGAAATTCTTTTGGAAAGGGGGGAAACCGAGGATAGCACTAGATAAATTAACAGAATGGTACAAACAAGGAGGCTTACAACATCAGGGTCTTCTTGATGGTAACCTCTTTCTTCAAGCTACCACAGAGTTCCATTCCTTCCTCTATTTCAAGAGAAACATCAGATAAATAGCACTTCTAGCCATCTACTGCTCTGGAACTTGCTTTCATCAGTTTCAAACAGTTTTCCCTGGATTACACTTTTCAGTTACTTGTCCAAAGAGAGCATGTGACTCATGTCTTTGATAAATCCCTACCTTCTCCAGCAAACAACAGGAGTTCTTTCTTCTGTTTTCATTTGTTGTTATCTTAGGTAAACAATCCAGAATTGATCTTTCTGTGAGCACTTTGCAGAAAGGGTACTGATAGACAGCATGACTCCAGTAAGACCATGGTCAAGCATTTTATGACGTCAGTTCAATTAACACCTACTTGTGAAAGGTGCTTACATTCTCCAGAGATCTTCTGTCTTTCAAATAAGATCTGTTTTAAAATGTGTGAATATTTGTGACCTACTCTAAATCTTATAAATTCTCCCCAAATATTAATATTGCTACACTATGAAATTCTGCAAAATCTCTTCAAGGGATGCTTACCCTGAAGGAGATCTCCTTTGGGTTTGACTGCCTGTACACATTTTGCTCATACCGTGATGACAGGTTCGAGCTCGAATCGTTGGTTGTGCATCTTTACCTTTGCACTGTTTGATCTGCTGAATTTCTCCAGCCTCATGTTTTTACTTCAATCAGCAGACTTTTGTGTCTTACAACAGTCCCTTTTCGCTTCTTTACAGTGAGGATTTTTTCCTGAGACAATTAAGACCAATGCTTACTGACAATTTACAAAATGCACCAGGCTTCGTTGCCAACTCGAGCCTCTCCAACCTCCCACTCCAGGCTCGCCGATAATTGAAAATTTAAAACTGCGGACGCTGGATGTCTGCACGTTAGCAAGTTACGCAGGCATCCTTCTGTTTTAGAAGACAGTGCTAGCGCCATGAATAGTCAGTTAGTTTCTGGAGCGACTCACTCTGGCGTGACAGTCTCTGCCACACTTGCTGCAGGTGAAGTCGGAACAATGGGTTGTGGTCGACTGGCTCTGTTGACTCTCCTTCCTCTTGTCCTCCAGCTGGCGTGTCCCCTTTTCCTCACTGCTCTTCACTATCTTTCTGATATTGTTTCTCCAGTGGCCGTGGTCCTATACAGATGCCCCAACATTTTTACTTGCTGCAGCCACAGAGATATAGCATATCCAGCATCAGTAACACTCATTGAGTTTCCACAATGTGCTGAGTCAGAAGCGCAATAAAAACTGAACTAAGAACAGAAAATGCTCAGAATATTCTTAAGGTCAGGTATCAATTGAGAAGCGATATTGAGTTAATGTCATACAGATGACCTTGCATCAAAACTGCCCATCTACTTGCAATCAGGAAAGGCTGATAATAACTCAAATGGGAGAATTGAAACTCTCGATGTAATATAATCTCATAAGAAACAGAACAGAGTGAAATGTGAAAGGGAGTCAGCATGGCCTCAATGGGGTGAATGGCCTTCATTGGGGTAAAAGCCCATAAATATGCAATGATTTTAAAAATGTAATGATTTTTCAGCACGCCTTCCTCTAATAACCTTTATTTATTGAGTGCTTGAGGTGTTCTTCAAGCTTCATTGGAAGTCAAAGAGAGTTGCCTGAATTAGATGGAAAATTAAGGTGAATGGATACTCAGAGAGGGGGTGTTCTATAAAGTGGTCACCCAATCTATATTTCATATCTCCAGTGTCAAGGAAACCTCATTGTGAACACTGAATTCATTGCATTAAATTGGAGAAAGTGCAAGCAATACTGAGTGTAACAACCTGCTCAACACCCAGCTGGGGGAAAAAAAGAAGTCGTTAATAATTTTTTAAAGGCAAAGTAATCACAAATGTACACAATTTCTGGATCAGTCCCAGTCAGGAATCTTTTCTTATTCCACAGGAGTGGGAATGAGGATCTGATTCCCCTGATTTAAATTTAAGCTAAAAGACTGAACCTGAAATCCTCCTTGAAGTAGAATACAGTAAAACTCCTGGTATCTGAAATTTAAGCTACCGGCAACCTCAAGCATCTGGCAAAAAAAATCAAGGAAAATAAATAGGTTAAAAAAAATACATAAGTTTAAAATTGGCACACCTCGCTGTTAGTTTGCCAATCTCGCAACAAGCAATCTCAAGCAACTGGAAAATTAACTAATCTGGATTCCACCAACCCCCATAGATGCCAGATACCAGGGTTTTACTGATTATTAGTTGTAGATTTGGTCCAAATCTGAATTATTTGGCAATATTTTGGTATTTATTATCTCTATTTTTGTCTTGGTAGATGGTGGTAATGTACTGTATTCCATTGCAATTGGTGTATCTTGTGTACCTGGTTGACTGCAGAAAGTAAGAATATTGGTGCATTTGCACGTTGGTGATCTTGTGTGTAAGACAATAAATTCTCATTATTCATGACTTGATCATGCCACATAATTCATTAAAAAGAGTTCCATTCTAAAGAGCGCAAATAATGATCCTGACTTTTTTCTCATAGAGCAGTGGTTCTCAACCTTTTTTCATTCACGTACTACTTTAAGTAATCCCTATGCCATCAGTGCTCTGTGATTAACCCAATTGTTACTGAAATATTTTGCTTGAGAAAAATTGTCATTGGGCCATTTCCTTTGGAATTATGAAGCCGGGCACATAACGAGTCAATTTGGTATGATTAAAATAGTGGTTTTCAACCTTTATCTTTCCACTCGCATCCAACCTTAAGCAATCCCTTACTAATCACAGAGCACCAATGGTATAGGGATTACTTTAAGTGGTAAGTGAGTGGAAAGAAAAAGGTTGAGAATCACTGTTAAGAAGGCTGTTGAATCTCTGGAACTGTGGCAAGGTTGTTCCCCATGGTAGGGGAATCTAGGACAAGAGGGCACACCTTCAGGATGAAAGGGCTTCAATTTAAAACCGAGATGGGGAAAAATCTCTTCAGTCACAGGGTCCTGAGTCTGTGAAACTTGTTGCCGCAGGCAGCTGTGGAAGCGAGGTTGTTGGGTGTAAGGCAGTGATTGACAGGTATTTAATTAGATAGGGCATCAAGGGTTATGGGGAGTGGTGCTGAGTGAGAGAATAGATCAGCTCATGGTAGAATGGCAGAGCAAACTCAATGGGCCGACTTCTGCTTCTACATCTTGTTCACTTTCTCTCCTGAAGGGCAGTGGCAGCTAGGTCTTTGGGGGTATTTGAAGAGGAGGTAAAAACATTTTTGAAAGATCAAGGAATTGAGTTTTTTGGGTGACCTGTTAGGGAACAGGAGTTAAGGCCTGGGGTAGATTAGCCATAGTCATTTTGGATGAGGGGACAGGGGTGGAATGGCTTAATCTTGCTCCCATTTCCTCATTATTTTCGCCTTAATCCCACCGAAACCCTGATCCTGGATTCCAACACAAATCTGGTTCTGTGGACAGAAGGCAACTGTTCTCAGAATACATCACAAGAGTTGCTCAGTTATGCTAAGAAGGATTTAGAAGTGACTACTTGGAAGACCAGAAGGCTCTGAATCCTGCACGAATCCTAAACCATTACTGCTGGGCTAATTCTGACCGCTTCAATCTAAAGTCCACTTGTGGCTAACAAGGGGAACCAAATAGCCTCGATTTGGGTTTTGGATTGCCATCATTCCCGTCACCCCTTGAATGCAGTCTATGTGAGCCAGGAAGTGGTGAGATTCATTGGAAAGGCCACAGATGTTGATGAGACCATGAATTACTTCAGAGGACATGGGTACAAAGTTAAAGGATCGAAGTTTAGGGGATACATAAGGGGCAAGTTTTGTTTTAACAGAGAGATGTGGGTGCCTACAATGCCTTACTGTGGATGGTGGTGGAAGCTGACACATTTGGGGGGCACTTTAGAGACTCTTAGACATAGGGATCAGAGAAAGATAGAGGGTTATGGGGTTGGGAGGGTTTAGTACATTTTTTTTCGAAAGAGATATATGGGCCGGCACAACATTGAGGGCCGGAGGGCCTGTTCTATGCTGTATTGTTTTATGTTCTTTCTGTGTTAGCCCATTTACAGATATCCACCCAGGATAGGTCCATGACAGTTCTCAGTGCAATCCCATTCTTCCTCTAATTTTTCCAGCATCCTGCTCCACCCACATTCCCAGCAATCACACCATCCATCTAGTCCAGAGATAACACTGGACAACAACTTTTTTTCAAAAGGTTTGTTTCCTGACAAAAAAAAATAGGGGGTTATGGTAGACGATCTTAAGGTGAACACAAAAATAATTTCTAATTTGCTGAATCACAGAGGAAATTGGAGAAACATTAAATTAACTTTTGTTGAATTGAGCATGTTTAATCGCATAATGATGCTGACACATTGTGTTAGTTCAACTGACCTAAAAATGTTTTGCCGCTGAATTTTGTTTGTACTCATCATCTGATGGCTCTCGTGTCAGTGCCCAAGAATAGTCGGCCAGCATTGATTGATTCCAGTTGCCCTGCTTTTCCTGCAATGTCCTGGTGAAACCTTTCACCATGTTTGTCACTGACTGCACCAAGATCAGCAGGGAAGCCAAGTGAGAATGCAGAAAATGAATTTTCAGTAACACATTGTACGTCATGCTTGGAGCATCATTGAAAATATGACAGGAAATCACAAAAAAATGTTTGTGATAGAGACATTTTAAGGTGATTTTTGTGATCAGCAGCCCAAAATCTCTAAAATACACCCACTAGTGTTTAGGAGTTTGTTGTTCAATGTAATTTGTGCTGCATCCATATGCCTACCAATCTGGGATGTGGGAGTAAACTGGAACACCCAGAGGAAGCTTACTCAGCCACATGGAGGATGTGAAAGCTCTACACATGCAGCACCCCCTGTGGCTGTGAGGCAGTAGTTCTACCACCTGAACTCTCTCATTCCTTCCTGTTCCTTTCATCGGTGGACGCAGAGAGAGGGAGAGAGATTTCAATCCTTGTGGTTGTCCCCTGCCAATAGTTTATGTGTTAAGTTACTGTATCAAGAGGTGGATTGCTGAATGTGGTGAGCAGATGGTTTAAAAGCAGTTTGTTCATTATTCATATCACCCGAAGAATAAGAACAGTGGAGGTCGAAATTTTGATGTGAAAGTCGCTGTGTAACTTATTCACAGGGCTCCGATCTATTGAATTGGAATTAATAGGTCTAAAATGCAATTAATTCAGGGCTCAAAGGCTCAGCCAGAGATTAAGAGAGCAAAGGCACTGATTTTCAGTGAAGGACATTTTACCAGCCTTTCTGCATTCCGTTTGAGATTATGGCCAGGTTCTCATTACGCATGAAGAATTGGAGGAAGGACGGCAGATGCTGCAAATCTGAGACAAAACAGAAGCTGCTGGAAGTCAAAGTTTAGATTTATGTCAGAGCACATGCATGACATCACACACAGACCTGAGATTCTTGCAGACCAGGCAGATAAGCTGTAAACCGTACTCAAGAAGGAAGTGTATACAAAAGAGAGAAATATAAACAGACTGTTTACTGCATAAAAAATATTCAGTAGTAAATAATGTGCAAATTAAGAATGCTTAAATGAGCCCTGATTGAGTTTGTCGTTGAGGAGTCTGATGGTGGAGGGGTAGCAGCTGTTCCTGAACCCAGTAGTGAGAGTCTTGTGGCACCTGTACTACTTCCCTGATGGTAGCAGCGAGAACAGAGCGTGTGCTGGGTGATGTAAATACTTTATGTTTGCTGCTGCTCTTTGACAGCAGCTTTCCCTGTAGATGTTCTCAATGGTTGGGAGAGTTTTGCCTGTGATGTCCTAGGTTGTGTCCACTACCTTTTGCAGGGCTTTTTACTCCGGGGTATTAGTGACCCATACGAGACCATGATGCATCCAGTCAGCATACTTTCCACTACACATCTGTAGAAGTTTCCCAAGGTTTCCGATGACATTCCGAACATCCGCAAACTCCTGAGGAAGAAAAGGTGCTGACGTGCTTTCTTCATGATGACATTAGTGCATTGGCTCAGCGAGTGAGGCAGCATCAATGGGGAAAAAAACAGAGTTGCCAATTTTGGCTAAAGTCCTTTAATCAAAACTGGGAAAATAAGGAAAAGTGATTGTTGAGTTGCAAAGAGAATAGAAATCCTGTCTGACACAGGATGCACGTTCCCTGACTATGAAAATAACAATTTCAAGAGAATCAGAAGTTACAAGACAAAGTGAAAAAGAAATTAATTGAAGCCACAAGTATGAAGAGAGGGAAAACGTGGAGTATTACCTGAAATTGTTAAATCTGGGTGATTTTAGACTCCTTGCTTCTCAGGAGATGGGCTAGCCCATTACATAGCCCACCATTGTCTTGAGTATTCTTCCTACCACTCTGTGTTCTAGTGGGACAATTTCCCTCTCTCTTGCTCGCAACAGCATACAACATGGATGGGGTGTAATCATACTCCAGCTGCCCTCATTAACCCATTTGAACTGGCTTCATCCTTTCATGGGTATTGACCTGAAATGTTACCTGCTTCTCTCTCCATTGGTGCTGCCTGACTTGTCAAGTGTTTCTGGCTTTTTTAGTTGTCAAGTTGATTGTAAAAGTACAACTTGAGGAAACGGCGTTCTCCAATCCCTGGTGCAAAAACATGCAGACATACAACCAGATATAGTAGACAAACACGTATGTAGGACAAGTATTATATCTATAAAAATAAATTAATTATTTTTGTACAAATGAGAGTCTCATAAGGTTAGTGTGACCAGTTCCTTTGGTCGTTCAGCATTCTCACTGCCCGTGGGAAGAAACTGTTCTTCAGCCTGGTGGTGTTGGTTCTGATACTCCTGTATCTCTTCCCTGATGGGAGCAGCTAAAAGATGCTGTGTGCAGGGTAGAAGGGGACCTCAATGATTTTGAGTGCCCTCTTAAGACAATGATCCCGGTAGATCACGTCAGTGGTGGGGAGGCAGACTGCAGTGATCCTCTTTGCCACCCATATGGTCCTGTGTATTGGCCTCCATCCATTTCTCTGCAGCAACCAATACCACACTGTGATGCAGCCGGCAAGGACACTCTTGATAGAGCTCCTATAGAAAGTTGGCATAATGGTGGTCGGTAGCCTTGAGCACTTCAGTCTTCTCAAAAAGTACTTTTGCGCCTTCCTGACAAATAAGGAGATGTTGAGTATCCATGATAGGTCACTAGTTCAGTGGACTCCAAGGAACTTGGTGCTCTCCACTCTTGTTGTTGATGTGTAGTGGAGGGTGGTTGTTCCTGACATCCACGAGCATCTCCTTTGTCTTGTCCACAATGAGACTCAGGTTGTTACTTGCACCATTTCACGAGATTTTCCACCTCTTCTCTGCAGTGCGACTCATCGTTGTTGCTGATGAGGCCGACGACTGTTGTGGTCATCTGCAAACTTGATGACACTGTTGGGGCTGGATCTGGTGATGCATTTGTGCATCAGTACCATGAACAGGAGCTGGCTGAGCACACAGGCCAAAGGACCGCCAGTGCTCAATATTCTGCTACCATCCAGGGCAGACTGTGGTCTTTCCTTTAGAAATCCAGGATCCAATTATAGAGAGGGGTGTTGAGTCCCAGCGAGGACAGCTTCTCCACCAGCCTCTGGGGAATGATTGTATTAACCGCCAAGCTGAAGTCAATGAACAGCAGCCTGGCATATGAGGTGTGGTACTTCAGGTGGGCTAAGGTGGAGTGAAGCAACAAGGCTATAGTATCATCTGTGTAATGGTTTCTTCTATACGTGAATTGAAGTGGGTCCAGTGTCTCTGGGAGGTGTGCTTTGATGTGTTCCGTCATCAGATGTTCGAAGCATTTCATGATGGTGGAGGTTAGTGCCAGAGGGCAGTTATCATTGAGGCCTATTATTGTTGCCCTCTTGGGTACTGGGATGATGGTGGCTATCTTGAACCCTGTGGGAACAATGGAGCACTGCAGTGAGATGTTGAAGATATTCATGACAACCTCAGTCAATTGGTTTGTGCTGTCCTTCAGTACGCAACCAGGTTGCCAGGTCTCTGGTTCCATTGCCTTTATATATTTATTCCACTTCATCCTTGACAACTGGAATGTCCCCTATCACAAGCATTACCTATTCTCTCAACCTCCCCTGTAAAGATTAAAGACCTTGTGTTTTTGATTCTCAGTTAATTTTGTGCCTGTCGCTTTAAGAAAACTATTGTTTGTAGTGTTACCATAGTGACTATGATGTAATATGTCATAATATCGCAGCCTCCTGCAATTCTTTCCGAATCAATTGTAATTGCGTGCAGCCCAAATTCTTTTGGAGAATGAGACTGCTAATGCTGTCAAGGTGCCTTCTAATTATTCATTGACGTTTGGAGTTTAAATTGCGGTATCACAATGTGGTATTGACTTCAATAAGAGGACATTGTCATCACATGGTCTTTCATAATGATTTGGATGGTAACGTAAGCCATAAATTGGTGGATGAACTCAAAATTGGTAGTGTCGTGCAGAAGGCTTGCAGAGATCACAATTGGATATTCATCAACTAAGAAAGTGGGCCAAGGAATGGGCGTTAGAATTTAAATCGGACAAAAGTGAGGTTCTTTATTTTGGTGAGACAAACCAAGGCAGGACTTGCACAGTAAATGGGAGGTCCCTGGCAGTGTTGTGGAACTGACAGACCAAGAGTTTCAAGATAATACCTTGAAATTAGGACATAAGGAAAGTGTCGTCTACATCCCCCTCTGCAACTAACACATGTATTTTCCCACTTTTCCAGCTCATGACCCAGGGCATCATCAGTCCTGTTTCTTCTACACCCCCGCCCACCGGACATCGACCTAATTCATGTAATCTGCCTGAGGGTCAACACTGGACAAGAGTGTTACCAAAATAGTGTCACCTTCTGCACTTTTCTCAAGCAATGTACTTAACAGTAATCCAAAAAAAAATTGGAGAAATTATTACACCTTGGTTTTATTTGTTTTATTTAAAAAAAAGGAACAACCATTCTGTATTATTCACGCACAGATCTCTGGGAGTGTAATGGTGTTGAATGTGGAGGTTCAGAAATCACGATGAAGTTATTTGGGCTTCATTTCTTTTGGTCTTGAGATAGCTCCCTTTTTGTTTTGCTAATCATTTAGTCTTAAACACTACTCCAGATGTCTGGTATCTCTGCAAGTTGTTATAGCCCTTGACTGAAAATAAACCTGGGACTTATGCAGAAAGACTATTAGCCTCTTTCTTGCTGACTAATGAAAAGATTAAATGGATTAATGTGAAAGCCAAAGGGATTGCTATTTTCAGTGTTAGTTCTGTGGCTGCTTTGCTGAACTCACTGAGGGATAAGCTTCAACATCTTGCAGGGAGACTAAAGTCGCCGATAGAAGCCGTATCTCCTGCAAGGAACCAGTCCTTTCATGCCCCTCGAGTTGCTGAATTGAAATGTGCCCATCTGCTTTCACCAGTGCCGCGACACTGTGGGTCGAGCTGTCCACTGTAAGTGGGTTTGCTCGCAGTGAAGGAATGGCCATGCCCCACTTAGTGGTATCACAGAGCTCTGTGGCTTTGTAAGTAATTGGATTTGTGTTTTTAGGGAGTTGGAATCGGCAGGAGGACTGGAGAACAGGAAACAGGAGTTCGATAGCAAGCCATTACCAGGCTCTCAAGGACAGGTATGGCATGTTCAGTTATAGTCAGATGACAACTGTTTCACTTTCCAAAACTTCAGTATTTTTGCTGAGAATTTTCATTCTTAAAAATCAAAAAAACTTGGTCTCCTGCAATGCTTTCCAAATCAATTGTCATTGTAATTGCATGCAGCCCAAATTCTTTTCGAGAATGAGATTGCTAATGCTGTTAAGCTGCCTTCTAATTATTCATTGGCGTTTAGAGTTTAGATTGCGGTATCACAGTCGTTTTGACTTCAATAAGAGGACATTGTCATAACATGGTCTTTCGTAATGATTTGGATGGTAACGTAAGCCATAAATTGGTGGATGAACTCAAAATTGGTAGTGTCGTGCAGAAGGCTTGCAGAGATTACAATTGGATATTCATCAACTAAGAAAGTGGGCCAAGGAATGGGCGTTAGAATTTAACTCGGACAAAAGTGAGGTTCTGTATTTTGGTAAGACATAGAAACATAGAAACATAGAAGATAGGAACAGGACAAACCAAGGCAGGACTTGCGCAGTAAATGGGAGGGCCCCGACAGTGTTGTGGAACTGACAGACCAAGAGTTACAAGTACGTTTTTCCCTGAAAGCGACACACAGGATGGTGAAGAAAGCATTCTGCACTCTCCCCTTCATCACTGAGATAAATGAGTTGGGTCATCATCTTTCATCTGTATCAGACACTGGTGAGACCACATCGACATTTTGGGCCTGAGCTCCTCTTCTGGGAACAGCTCGCACATGGTTGATGTTTTAACATGAGTGAATGTTTTAGGTTCTTAGAAATATTGAAGAACGCCATTATGATCACGCTCGCGTTTGAAGGAAAAATAATCTCAGCTTTTATCATTTTGTTTCTTTACAATGGGGGTGAGAATTTCTCAGCAGTGCGCTAATCGCCACCTGACTGAACATTGAAACCTCAGATAATATCTTCCACGTGTCTGTGCTTTGCTCAGAAACTTTAGCCTGAGGTTATTTTACCTGTTAACAGCTCCAGGAGTTCTTGTGTGAGGGCAACAATTGAAAATAGATCAGTGACTGTGGCAAAAAAAAACACTCCAAAATGTTTCCATGAACTTTGGTGCCATTCAGCCCATTCCACACCTCCACAGCAAGGTGTTCTCACTCCCCTGCTTTTGTCCCAGAGCCTTAACATTTCCTTCAAAATTCTGATGCGAATGTTGTGCTTGAACATGCTTCCAGAACGTTTCCAAATATTGCTGTCCTGGTTCGTATAATCATAAGTTCTCATCTCCCTTCTAGCCCTTTTGCTAATACTTTGTCCATCTGTCCACTTGCCAACCCATATTGCAGCAGAATCAGTGTTAATTATATTACAGTAAAGCCCCCTGGTATCTGGCACCTATGGAGATTGGTAAATGCCGGATAAGTGTACTTTCTGGTTGTGTAACTGGTGAACTAATGTCGAGGCATTCCAATTTTAAACACATTTTTAATCTATTTATTTTCCTCTTTTTTGTTTACCAGTTGCTTGAATTCCAGATGCCAGGGGTATTTGGTTTATTAAAAATAGCTGGTATATTTGAAATGATTAATCTCTATCTTGGAAATCCAGCACTTGGTGACAGTATATTGATGCTGCTGGACTAAATTGGCTAACTTGGCATTTCCCTTTGTGAAGGTCCGTAAGTACATTAAGTACCAACTCCAGTGGGATTCAGTTGGAGAGTGAGCCTGACAACTCACTGAGTGGAAGGTCATATTTCCAAGCTGCCTTCTCCAACGAAGCAAAGGACTCACCTCCGAGAGCTGTTTCTGTGTCCTGTTTACTGCGCCGTAAGGGAAAGGTAGGATCTCGTTCTGTGGAATAGTGAGCAGATTAGGTCATGCTTTTTCATGTCAAGGAATTGTTGGAATTCTTTAAACCAGATACAAAGTTATTGGAAATGTTTAAGGTGGGCCCTGATTCATTTTTGAAGGTTAAGGGAACTGAGGGATGTCGGGAACTGGTGTGAAAGTGTAATTGAGGCTTGATTGCTGATCAGCCAGGAGTGGTGGGGCTGGCTTAAGGGGATGAGGGTCTTTCTCCTGCCCCTATATGGATGCCAGAGCTGGAAGAAATGTTTTAGATCCTGGGTCTACAGGGAACAGTTGAGCAGTTGCCTCTAGTTTGATTTCCTGATCTTTGGCTCCTTTAGGAATCAGTGACTGAGACAGTCCATGAGGGGATGTTACAAGCCAAGTAGTGCAAATTGACATTGACAGATTGCTGTGAAGTATTAATTGTTCATAGATCCCAGATCAGGAAGCTACAGCCTGAAGATAACTCTCAAAAGCGTTTGTAATACATAAGTGAAATAGTTGTAGGAGTAAGCAGGGAATGGGATTAATTGGATAACTTCAGGAGAGATAGCACAGATGGATGGGCTGAATGGCATGATGACTCTCCAATTCTGTTTTCTGTTGCCTCCAGCAGCAGTATTTGGGACCAGAGTTCATTCGGATGGCTGGGGTCGCTGTGGTGCCATTGGACCTGCCTGGCTCCATCGTGGTGAGGAATCTGGTCTCCTATATGACCACTTAACGTCTGTAAATTATGTTAATGAACAGGAATGCAGTACGGTGAAGCGGTAGCTTGGTATCACAGCTGACAGAAGGAATCCCCCCCCCCCCACATTGCTGCTCTGCAAAGGAGCTTGTGACTCCCTTATCTAGTTTCCACTTACAGAGGCCTTGGTGTTGAGCGGACATGGTCTGGAAAGCAAATAGTCTCAATCAGTCATTCTCAAAGGGAAACCATGTACACTCTTCTCCCCACCCCCCACCTTCTGGGGGCCACAGCACATTTAAGGGAGTCCATGGAGAGAAATTTTCTTTAGTGCATTGGCAGCCTGATTCACATGGAAGATTACAGCCCACAATGTTGTGCTGACCGATGTAAACCTATATCACAATCATCTAATTTTTCCCTCTCTCAGATCCAAACTCTCTATTTTCTTTGCATCCATGTGTCTATCTAAGAGTTTTTTTGTCTGTCCCTGTCATACCAACCTCCACCACTGCCTCTAGCAATGCACATCTCGTGATATGTCAGTAAGACTCAGGTACCCAGTCTGACATCCACTTGGACTTTTCCCATCTTGTGTATGCTTGCATGTACTGGGGTGCTATATCCATGCCTAGTATGAATTTGTATGTAAAGAATTTCAATACAAACATTAGCCTTAGGATCCCTTAAAGCAGTGGCTCTCAACCTTTTTCTTTCCACTCACATACCACCTGAAGTAATCCCTATGCCATAAGTGCTCTGTGATTGGTAAGGAATTGCTTCAGGTGGTAGGTGAGTGGGAAGGGAAGGTTGTGAACCACTGCTCTAGACCCAATTGTACAATATTTTGCTTGACAAAAATTGTCATTGGCCCATTTCCTTTGGAGTTAGGAAAACGTGCACATAACAATTAAGTATAATTTTAAAAAGTGGTTTTCTTTCTACCCACGTCCCACCTGAAGCAATCCCTTACTAATCACAGAGCACCGATGGCACAGGGATTACTTCAGGTGGGATGTGAGTGGAAAGAAAAAGGCTGAGAACCACTGCTTTAAAGTTTCACATGAGCTCCCACCCATGCCAGAATACGTAGCACTCACTATCTAAATGAGGAATGTATAAGGCCGGGCCCGGCACAGTGGAAGGCCAGGGATGCCAAATATGCTGGAGATACACAGGGAATGGAATCGGAAGCCAAACATACTTGAGGAACTCATTGGGTGAAGCATCATAAGAATGGTTGGTGTTCCTCAGTCTTGATAAAGGGCTTCAGCTCAAGATGTCGACCATTCTGTTCCTCCCACTGATGCTGTTTTGGCTGCTGAGATCCCAGCACCGTGTGGTTGCCTTTACAATCCTATCTCCTTGCGTGGCCACTTTCAGGAAGCTCTGAACTTGGTTGTTTAACCCCCCCCCCTCCCCTCCCGATCCCTCTGCACATGCACCAGCGACCGGGGTTCGAATGCGATGCCATCTGAAAAGAGTTTGTATGGTCTCCCCGTGTCTGTGTGGGCTTCCTCCAGGTGTCCTAGTTTCCTCCCACCATTCAAAATGTGCTGGTGCTTCTAGGTCAGTTGGGTGCACTTTGAAATGTAGGCCCAAAGGGCCCATGCTGTATGTCTAAATAAAAAATGTTAGCACAACTTGCCTTCTCTGCATTCTGAGCTGGAGAATTCCACAGGTTTGTAACCCTTTGAGCAAAGGTTTTGCTCCTTCTCTCCATCTTTAATGTCTTCTAAAACCTGAGGCCAGACCTATTGCTCTTCAAACCCTAACTAGGAGAAACACCTTTCGGCATCCCTGAGAGAATTTAATTTGTTTCATTAAAATCTCTCATTTGATCACTCCTGATACAGTAGTCCTGGTATCCCAGGAATCAGTCTTGTGAACATTTCCACCACCCTCACTCAATAGAAAATATAACTTTCTTGGGGTCAGGAGACCAAAATTGGAATTAATATAGTGGTTGCCGTCTCACCAAGGCTCGGTTTCTTTGTTGACATCCTTGCTCCTGTACTCAGAGCCTCTTGCCATTTGCCTTGCTAACTGTGGTGTGTCTCACTCTTGATGATCTACGTGTTCTGTGTCTCTCTGCATCCTGTTTCATGGCGATTTTGATGCGATCAGTCCTAAGTCAAGTGATCGAGTTTTTTCCTTGCAGACCAAGAAAGGGAAGGTGCATCTGTCACAGCGAGAGCTCAATGTCATCACACCGAATGGACAATGTTTGCAAGTCAAATGTGATGTGAAGTCGAGAAGCAGTGATGTATTTGACATGGTTGTAGCGTACACCAACCTCGTGGAGCATTTCTATTTTGGCCTTGCTTATCTGAAAGGTACGTTTTTCGAATGTGTCTTTGCCTTAATTTTTCATTGGTTCTGCAGCATTTAAATCAGCCATTCTCAATTTTATTTCAGCTATGACCCCACCTTCCCAGGGCTCTGTTCAGTGTTTATGGGCCCCCTTTCCATGTTTTGGTTTCTTCTGTACTTCTCTCCTACCGACCACACAAAAAAAATATTATGTCAGGTCCCCACCCAGGGTGACCGTAGAGCCCATGTTGAGAACGGCTGGCTTAAATGGACAATTCAGCTGCTTTATTGCTTGATTTAACTATCTTTGTAAGGCATATTTTCCAAAGTTCTATTGACCACACTGGAATTTAGTCAGAAAGTTAGAAGTTGAAGTTTATTTTTATTGTGGATCTAGGAAAACACATCCCAGCCTAGATCATGGGCATTGAAATGAGTTTCATACCAATATTACAGTTGAATGGATTACGAGGGGGTCCAATCATCCTCCACTTCCCAGCCCCCTACCAATTCCCGTCTCTAAACAGCTTCTGATCTCTGCAGAGTTGGAAGAGGCCTCAGTTTTCTCTCTCCCAGCAAGTAGTGAATCTGTGGAATTCTCTGCCCAACAGTGGAGGCTGCCTCATCAAAGATGTTTAATTTTTATATGGTGGGCAAATTAAAGGTTGGGGAGAATAGGCAGGTAAGTGGAGTGGAGCACATGGCCAGATCAACTATGATCTTATTGAATGGTGGAACAGGCTCAATGGGCCAGATGGCTGAATTTTGCTCCAATTTCTTATTTTTAAGGTTTGGATCTCATTACTATCGATGGAAAAAAGTATATTTGGCCAATAGTTAGACAATCATGTGGCTATTTTTTTGTGTGAAGGACAACATTGGAGGTGTTGACTAATCTCAACCGGGAGTGTCCATGATCCTTCCTATAAGAGCTTAGAACCTGGAACCATGAAACAGTGCAGCATTGAAACAGGCCCTTCTAGTCCGTAATATCTTATTTTACCTAGTCCCAGTGACCTGCATCAAGTCTATAACCCTGAATATTCCTTCTATTCATGTACCTGTCCAAATTCTTTTAAATGTTAAAATTTCGCCCACATTTAAACTGGATTCAACATTAGCAATACAGGAAAAGCCAGAGAGTGGTGGTGGGTGATTGCTTCTCAGACTAGTGGTGTGCTTCAGGGGATCAGAGCTGGGACCATTAGTGTTTGTCATCCATATCAATGATCTGGATGATAATGTGGTAAATTATATAAGAAAGTTTGCAGATTGCAGAAAGATTGGAGGCTTTGTGGACAGCGAGGAGGGCTTTCAATGCTTGCAGAGGGATCTGGACCAGCTGGAAAATTGGGCTGAAAGTAGTAGATGGAATTTAATGCAGACAAGTGTAAGGTGTTGGAAGGACAAACTGTGGAAGGACGTACATGGTAAATGATCGGGCACCGAGGAGCGCAGTAGAACAGAGGGATCTGGGAATACGGTACATAATTCCCTGAAAGTGGTGTCAAAGGTAGATAAGGTTGTGAAGAGAGCTTTTGGCACAATGGCCTTCATAAATTGAGTGTAGGAGTTGGGATGTTACATTAAAGTTGTATCTTATTCTGTAAAGTGTACAATATATTGGCAGAATGAATGTGCATTGAGCACTCAATGTTAGCTACTGAGGACTGGATTTGACAGCAGTTAATATTGGCCATAACGCTACAACCTGATGACCCATGACCATTTATATCAAAATATAGATCCGATTAATCACAGCAAAGGCCAACTTAGTTAGAATTTTGACAGCATATTCACATAATAAGGGAATTTTATACTTTAGTTATTTCTTCAATTAACATCCAGTTTTGTAAACTGTATGGGGAAAAAATTAGGGATTTTTGCTTATAATCAAATATGATCCAACTTGTAAAAGTAAATTAAGGTTTAATATCCAACTCTCATGCTCACCAGAGAGACAGTTGGTGGGACAATAGGCAGGAGGGCCCAGCACTCTGTAAGCTAATAACGTTGGATTAAATGAACTGAATATCTTTACTCTTCCTGATGAACAGCTGTTACCCATGTTCATACTCAAATAGATCTTGGCAGTGACCTTTCTCAATCAGGCTTTTTGAGACACTTCTTAACTACATTCTAAAGCTTGGTAATTTTTTTTGCTAAAGTTTGGCGTGACTCCAGTAGGAAAATTAAATTACATGGGTGGCAGGAGACATCTGGGAAAGCACAACAGCTCAGATGGACGAGCATTGTTGGAACTGTACTGCAAGTGTTGAAGGTTCAAAGGTAATGAAAGTCTCACACACATACATGCACACACACAAATATGTGCACTCTCGCACGCACTTATAGTCATACATGCTCACTCACTCGCACGCTCACTCTCTCGCTCACATGCTCACCCACACTCATGCTCACACGGTCTTTCTCACTCATGCTCACTCACACACACACTCACTCATATACACACACAGACCCTCTCACCCTCTTACATTCTCATTACTAATATAGAGCATTGTGTAACTGCAACACGAGCTCACTGGAAGACATTGCAACACTGGCTTTCTTAATTTTCTGACCCTTCAATGCCCCAATCTTCACTGTTTACTTCCCTCCTCCTCTGCAGCTAGTAAACTAGACTGGTGTCCTGTTTCATCTCAAACAGGTTAACGCACTTCATTCATGTGCCTTATTCATGTGCCGCAAACACAGAGATAACACTGCAGCAAAGCTACAAGGGGTTATTAAACTGTTTATAACTTGCTGTGATTTGACAATAATTCAGAGCCACATTCTGGGGAATGTGTAAACTCTTCAGTTCCTGCTTTAGGTCAATTTTTAGATGTGGCAGTGGTTTCTTTAAGTGCTCATCACTGTTCCCACCTATCGCATCCCTCTTCCTCCGTGACCCCAACCTCCAGACACAGAATTTTAGCTGAACTCAAATACCAGCAAAAGTGGACAAACCTTCGTTGACTGCAGTTTTAGATCATGCGCTCAAAGCAGTTAGTCTTAAACTCAGAATCTTCAAGCTGAGAGGAAATAAATCCAGTAAAAGGAGTCAGGATAGCATCAAGATTACTGGAGAGCATGTGCACTTCTGGTCACCAGACTAACGGGAGAATGTGATTGCTTTAGAGCATGGATGTTCAATAAGAATGTTGCTTGGGATGTCAAAGTGCAGTCAAACTTCAGATATATTGTTGAAGTGCATACATAACACCACATACAACCCTGAGTTTCTTTTTTCCTGCGGGCCAGGCAGAATTGAGGAGAGAGGGAACAAGCTGAGCTTGCTTTCCTCACTTGATTGCCATTGACCTGTTTTCTGTATATTTCAAATGTTTTCAATAATTATAATAATGAGAATTATAATGGGAATCTGTCATCTAGATTTTACTAATGCATCCTAATCCCTTCTCACAAGGGTGAGAGGGGAAAGATTTAAAAGGGATTGAGAGGCAGTTTTCACACACTGGGAGATGGGTATATGGAACAAGTTGCACGACAAAGTGGTAGAGGCTGGTACAATTGTAATATATTTAAAAGACAGTTGGACAGGTCAAAAGATAGAAAAGGTTTAGACCAGTAGTTTTCTTTCCACTCACATACCACCTTAAGCAATCCCTATACCATTGGTCCTCTGTGATCTGTAAGTGATTGTTTGAGGTGGTATGTGAGTGGGGGGAGAAAAGATTGGGAACCATTGCTCCAGACCCAATTGTTTCTGAATTATTTTGCTTGAGAAAAATTGTCATTGGCCCATTTCCTTTGAAGTTAGGAAACCGTACACATAATGAGTCAATCAGGTACGATTAAAACAGTGGTTTTCAAACTTTTTCTTTCCACTCACATACTACCTTACTAATCACAGAGCACCTATGGCATAGGGATTGCTTAAAGTGGTATGTGAGTGGAAAGAGAAAGGTTGAAAACCACTGGTTTAGAGGAATATGAGCCAAACATAGAAAAATAGGACTTGCTTCTGTCAGCTTGAACACGTTGGATTGAAAGGCCTGTTCTGTGAAACTCTACGACTCCAATTACAGGGAATACAATCGGCCCATTTGGTTCTAATCTGTGACACCTTGTTCCTGTTTGTGTTACAGAGAAGGAATTTTTCTTTCTCGACCCTTTTACCAAGTTACACAAGGTAGCACCGAGTGGTTGGAAGGATCAGCCCAAGAGAAAAACAGCAATTGTCAACTTTACATTGTTCCTCAGGATCAAGTTCTTTGTCGACAACTTCAGTATAATTCAGTGAGTGATGAACAAACATTCCATCACCAACTACAGGGTCTTTGTACTTTCATTGATTTCCAGCATTCAATATGCAGCACTGTTCTTTGTCACCTTGACCCACAGAGTTTAGTCGGTGCAAGAAGCACAAAGACTAGAGGGATTTCATTGCTGTTGTTTTCTGTCGTGTCCTTTCTACACGGTGGGACAGTGTTGAGTCGAGCTGCTGGCTCAAAGCTCCAGCGGTCATGAAATTTAAAAAAATTATAGCACGGTAACAGGTCCTTTCAGCCCACTAACCATCCCACCCAATTAACTGACAACCCCGGTACGTTTTTGAAAGGTGGGGGGAAGCTTGAGAGGAAACTCACACGGACACGGGGAGAACGTACAAATTCATTACATATAGGGCTGGAATCAAAGCACTGGCGCTGTAATAGCATTGTGTTAACTGTGCTGCATCTGTTCAACCCTGACCCTGGGTGCTCTCTTTGTGGTGTTTTCACAGTCTCATGGTTTTCCTGGACATACTACTTTTCTCCTATATCTCAAAGATGTATTGATAATGAACTAATTGTCCCACATATTGGTGTACAAATTCACCAAAATTATTACTTGCTATAGTCAAACAGGTACTTCTGTTTAAAAAAGGCTATAAGAGTGCACATTAAGTTACCCCACTACCGAATGTAATGTAGGCGGACCCCTATTCACAACCTATGCAACTTACGACTATCCATACATACAACCAAAATAAAGCTGTATAAATTTTAAAAAATAAAGAAAAAAAAATGTAAATATAAAAAGTACATGTTAAGTCCTGGGGATCCAGGGGCTGTTTATTTTGATGGACCAACATGGTGGCGGCCACAGGCCAGGAGGGCATAGAGACTCAGCTGCCGCCGAATGTGTTCTATTTTCAGGGTACAAAGGTGGTGGTGGGGGATGTGAGCACAGGCCAGGTGCTGCCGGTGGTGGACAACAGGTCATTCCAGTGCCAGGTGAGCTGGGCTGTGGACGAAGTGCCGCGGCTCCAGTTTAAGAACGTGTCAGCCCGGAGTAACAAGTCCAACTTGTGTCTATTTTGAGATCCGACCGGTCAGTCAGAACGGAACTCGGATGTATGTTGGGGACCATCTGTAATAAATTTAAGGACAGACAGATAAATAAATAGTCGCTGTTAATGTAAGAAAAAGTCCTTTAAGATGATGGTGTCTCCTCTTGGCAGCAACTCACACAGATGTATTCAGTAAATGGGAGGTCAGAGCCCATGATCGACCTCGATGTCTTTGCCATCTTATGCAACCTTCTACGTTCCTGGGTACTTAAATTATCAAACCAGGCTGTGATGTACTTCCCACAGTACATCTGTGGAAGTTTGGTAGTCTATTTGATGACATGCCATTACCTCCTCAGACCTCTTGGAGAGTAGGGGTGGTGATGAGCCTTCTTTATGGTTGCCTTGATGCGCTGGCTCCATGAGATGTCCTCCAATATGTGGATTACCAGGAACTTGAAAGAATCGACCATCCCCACCTCCATCCCATTAATGCAGTTGGATGTTTGGTCCCTTGACCTCCCTTTTCCAAAATCCACAATAAGCTCCTTGCCCTTGGTGATGTTGAGAACAAGGTGGTTTTTCTGATGACACCCAACCAGGTTCTCAATCTCCACCCTGTATTCTGACTCATCATTTCCTGTATTTCCACCAACGATGATGGTGTCATCGGTGAATTTATAGTTGCATTGGAGGCAAACTTAGCTACGCAGTCATGAGTGGAGAGGAAGTCAAGCAGGGGACCAAGTACTCAGCCTTGGGGTGCCCTTGTATTGATGGTCAACGAGGTGATGGTCTGCACTGATTGATGAGGAAGTCGAGGATCCAGGTGGTGAGCAGGATCCCAGATTCCTGATAAATTTTGTCCTTAGTTTGTAGAATCTGATGGGAATAGGGAGAGGTAGGGAGACCTGTCCTCTGGACCACCAAAGCCGTGCCAACCGTCAAACCTGTTTTCTCTCGTCCTATATTAATGTCAGTTTGTAACTGCTTCATATTCATTAACTTCTACCCCGGTCACAACCTTTCTCTCTGTTACCTTCATGAAGAAGGTTCAGAATCTTGAAAACCAGCACCTCCAGGTTCAGGAACAGTTTTCATCCAAAAACTATCAGGCTCTGGAACCTCCCTTCTAACCCTGACCAGAACTTACTCAGGGACCACAGAAAGACCTGCCTTCACTAACTGTAACTCAATCTATGCTTATCAATTTATCTCTGCCTGCACTGGGGTAATTTAATGCAGTTATTCCTTTTACCAGAAGTTCCTGATTGGCTCCAGCAGTAAGAAATTTGGTGCATTCATGCATTGTCATTGCGTGCATGACTGGAAACTCGTTACCTTTAACAGATTTCTCTTTGTGATCACTGTCCAGATCAGCTATTCTTCTCCTTTCTTTCAGCTCCAGCCCCCTTCTGACTTTGCTCAAAGTTGTTGGGCCCCTTTCGCTGTGAAGCGGTCAAGTTTTGGTTTCTTCCTTACTCTCTCCGACCGACTACGTAAAAAATGTCAGTTGAAAGGAAGATAGGGCTTTTAGTGAAATGTGGTGTGGCCCTAGGGTTGGGGGGGGTGGGGGAAGTGTCAGGATCCCATTGAGAATGACTGCTCTTGTGAATCGTGCGATTTGTGAGTGGAATGTGGTTGAGGCAATATCGAGGGTGATACCAGAATCATATGGCATATCAACTGACTTTTCAGATAAATCAGCAGTATAGAATGAACACAGTTGCACTTCAAAGGGTCAGTTTGAAGCTATAATGCAACATACTGGAGCCAGAAGTAAATCAGGAAAGACTGCAGACACCGTGGTTGAAGTAAAAACACAACACTGGAGAAAATTCAGCAGGTCATACAGTGCCCTTTCTATAAGCAAGATACACAGCCAATATTTCGAGCATGAGCCCTTCGTCAAGGTATGGACAAAATGTAGGCAGGTGTCTGAATAAAGTAGCATATTGGAGCCTCCTGGCCTGATACACCTGACTGGGTATGTGTGTAGAATTAGAATCTGCCAGCCAACTACATCGATATTCAAAAGCACTTCAATCTGTTTTGGGCAATTGGAATTTGAGCTAACAAGGTGGGCAAGTTTCCATTGACAAGTTTCCTTTTGTCGTTGTTAGCGCAGAGTGTGGAGAATGTGGGCAGGGCGGGACGATGGCTGTTGTGGCCTGAGAAACATATCGGTCACACATTGCTCTGCAACGTCCCACAACCAGAAATAGTAATAATAATGATTGAGGAATAAATATTGACCGGGACATCTTGAGGATCCCTGCATTGAAAGAATGACATGATCTCTCTCAGAGGACATATGACACATGGCACCTCTGACAAAGCATCACCCCTTGAGTTCGTTTTTGATGTTTGAGGCTCGGGTGAAAACTCACAACCTGAGGTGGGACAGCAAGTCAGCTACCGAGTGTTGCTCTGGCACCACCCAACCAGATTCGCAATTTCCATCCTCTACACTGGCATGTCACAATGGTGGTGTCGTCGGAGAATTTAAAGATAGCACTGGAGCTAAACAGCTACATCCGCAGACATGCCAGGATGGTTATGAACAAGTACAACGTACAACGGCTGCAGACGCTGTGATTGTAGTTTAAAAAAACCACCCAAATGCTGGAGGAACTCAACCAGTCTATTCAGCATCTATAGGAGACAAAGATACAATGCTGACATTTCAGGCCCGAGCGCTTTTCAAGGAAAGGCAGAAGCAGGATATATCAGCAAGTCTCAGAATTCAAACAATGGGGGAGGAATCCAGCCCAACAAAAGGTGTTAATTGGATGGGACTAGGCAAAATTTATCAAATTTGTGCGAAAGCAGACAAGGATTGGAGAGATGACGGGGGCGGGGGGGGGGCGGGGGAGCAGGGGGAAGAAAGGGGGTTGGGAGGTGTGACACACACAGTATGTTGTGCAGACACAACGTACATCATGAGTACAATGTACAAGCACACTGAACCAATGTACAGGCACAATGAAACTCTTACCAGCTGCAGCTTCATAACACTTAAGAAGAGAGAAAAGGAGGATAGCGTACAAGGAAGATTAAAAATAATAATAAATCTTCACATGTTTCTGGGTGTTTATAATAAATATTTCTTGTTCATAATGTGCCTCAAGGTATATATGATGCCAGAAATGTTATTACTATCTTTTTGCCTTCTAGGCACAGTCTCACTCGACATCAGTATTATCTGCAGCTGAGGAAAGACATTCTTGAAGAGCGCTTGTACTGCAGCGATGAGATGGCCCTCTTGCTGGGTTCCCTGGCTCTCCAGGCAGAGATTGGAGAGTACATTCCAGAGGTGAGTTGGTGGCGAGAAACCGCACGGAGGTTATCTTTAACCGGCACGTGACATGTGACGCGAGCTCCTGAATTCAATCCAGGCCGATGAAGATACCCACCAAATTGGGGCAAAGCCAGTCTGGTTCTCTAGGGGAGAAAATCTGCCGTCCTCCCCTTGTCTGACTGTTCACGTCTCCAAAGCGATGGATTCTGAACGGGCAAGAAAAACATTCAGTTCAGAAGCAATTAAGGACAGGCAAAATTTGCTGATCTTTACACAATTCTGAGAATAGAAATAAATTTGGTGAAGAGGAATGGGACCAAAACTATGAAATACACGTGTTATAACGATCTTCATTAAAGCTGCTTTTTGTTCTGCCTTGGTTGATAAAATTCCACTGACTGCTTCTTGTTGATCAAAGGAAAGGGTTCTGTCCAGAGAAACCACCAACACTCAGTGCTGGCTATAACTACTGAGACTGGGGTGGTACACAGAGCGATGGAGGTGTATTCATGAAAGGGAGCAGGGTATTTTTGGGCGGAACGTGCAGTTGTTCATGTGGGCTTCATCATTCTGCACAGAAACAGGCTTCTTGGTCCATTACACTCCTGATGCTATTTTTGCCCATCTGCATCCCCGTTTTCCCACAATAGGATGCATGCTCACCTCCTTAAGTGTCTGCCAGCATCTCCCAAAAGCTTGACGCCTGCCTTCCCGACGAGTGGCAGAAGCAGCAGCTGTGATGTAAGAGCATCATCCCCCTCACCACCCCGACCGAGTCTTACTTCCCAGGAAGGTATGCGATCCCATCTTGACTGACTCTACGTTGTTGCTGGGTAAAAATCTGACCCCAAGGACACTTTGGCAAAAGTGAACTTAAGCAGCGGAAAACTCTTATCCTCCCTACAGCACTGAGGATTATAAAAGACGTGGAACAAGATCAGCCTGTGCTTATTTAGTTCCATATACAAATTTCCTCACATCTCTCTGCATGAGTGTGACTGAATGGGTGACACTCCGTCACTCTCTAAAGATTCTCAACCAACTGCAGCAGAAGAGTGCAACTCATGGCACTATAACACCTCTAACCCCACCTCTGCTCCTCCACTTTCAAAAAAAGCTCTCCGGAAGAACAGATTGTGCAAACGGTGAATATCTCATTTGATATCCTGGTTCCGTTGACACCAGTTATTCCAAAGCTTACAGGAACTAGTGGAGCATTAAGGACAAAGTAATTATTTAACTCTATCATGTTTCCTCAAGTACTTTGGATTAAGCGGGTTAGGACTTTATTCCTCGGAGCGTAGAAGAACGAAGGGAGATTTGATAGAGGTTTACAAGATTATGAGTGGTATAGACAGAGTGGGTGTGAGTAGGCTTTTTCCGGTTAGATTGGGGGAGATAAGTACGAGTTTTAAGATGAAGGGGGAAAGGTTTAGGAGCAACATTAGGGGGAAGTTCTGGGTGGGAATGAGTGGTAAATGTGGGCTCACTCTTAAGGATAAACTGGATAGATACATCAATAGGAGAGGTCTGGAGGGTTAAGGATTGGCTGCAGGACTAACGGTACAAAGTTTTTGGCACAGACTGGAAGAGCCAAGTGCTGAAGAGTTCTATGGTTCTAATCAGTGCTTCAGGCCAGCCGTTCTCAATTGCTGGGGACCACAGCTCATTTGAGGAGGGCCATGGACTGAAATCATAAAATATTTTGGTTTTTTTTACTGAGTCAGTAGGAGAGAAGTACAGAATAAACTGCCTAAACTTGACTACTTCACAGGGAATGGGGCTCAACCTTTGAACAGAGTCCCATAGCCAAAAAAAACAGTTGAGAATGGCTGATCTCGGATCTGGTATCTTTTCTTAATGCTGTGTATGCACTGTCCCGGGTAACAAACTGGTTCTGTTTTTCCAGCAATACCTCCATGTACTGTAATGAATGGTATCAAAAGCACATGAGAGTAATTAGAAAGAAGGGTGACTGAAAGTGGAGAGAGAGTGAAAGAGATAGAGAATGAAAGGGGGAGAGAGAGAGAGAGAGAGAGACCGTGCATGAGGGGAAATTAGTTTTTCCATTCATAGGCACAAAGTTTTTGAATTGTTCATCTGGAGGCATGTACATGTGGTGGCCGTTCATAACCTGGACACATCCTGTAATAGGCTTTTGTTCAGGTTTCATTGTCAGAGTGAATCCAGTAGAGATTCATTGCTTAGATATTACATTGGACAAGCTGCTCTTACTGAATTTCTGACAAAATACCACCATGGCCCAAACCCTATGATTTAATTGGATAAAGTCGACTGACAGGACCATTTTATGCTTGGGATTGCCACAAAGTGGGTAATGATGAGTAGTTCGAGCAAACAATAAAGGGGCCTGGGTCTCTGTAATTCTGTGGAGGGTGGGCAAAGGATATGTTGGGACTCGCGCTTAAGGCAATGTTTAGAACGTGAGGCGACGGGGAAACTCCAGCAAGAGGAAAGGGCTTCTCAGTCTTCTGTGGTGACTCTGTGAGAATCCCAGAGAAATGGCATGACCAGTCCTCCTTCAAGTTATGTTCAAGGATGCATGATGGCCTGTGGCTGGTAACACCCACTGTGTTGTATTTGAAAAGGTGCATGGGAAGAACTACTATCAAGTGGAGCACTACATCCCTTCAAGTGTGTTGGGAAAGATGGCTTTGACTTGTGTAAAAGAGGAGCTTCCCCGACTTCACTCCACTTACTTTGACCTGACTGAGGAAGAGGCTGAGATGGAATATCTGAAGGTACAATAACTAGAAAATATTATTGCCACCTAGGTTTAATAACCAGCTAAACCCTAATGCTACCTTATCTATTCAAAGAGAACTCAATCCCTTCTCGAGTAATCCCATCATGTTAACAATGTTCTGTGCATTGGTGCAGTTACCACTCATGGTTAGCGCAAGCGCCAATGACCCGGGTTTGAAACCCGTGCAGTCTGTAAGGAGTTTGTACATTCTCCGTGTCTGCATGGGTTTCCCCCGGGTCCTCCGGTTTCCTCCCACGTACCAGGGGTTGTAGGTTAATTTGGGTGTAATTGGGTGACATGGGTTTAAATCAGCTTCTTCTGTGCTGTAAATCAAATTTTAAAAAAATGTAAAGTTGTTGGTGTGTTTTTGACGTTGCAGGTCACACAGCAGCTCCCAGAGTATGGCGTCCTCTTTCACCGCGTGTCACGGGAGAAGAAGGTGGTGGGGGAAGACATCGTGTTGGGAATCTGTGCCAAAGGCATCATCGTTTATGAGGTGAAGAACAACACCAGAATTGCCAGCTTACGCTTTCAGTGGCGGGAAATGGAACGGATCACGTTCAATGTAAGTCGTCCCTCCTATTCAAGTCCTCAAGTCCTCAGCTCAAGTGTTGCAATCAAACATATCCTCTCCCTGTTGGCTGCCTCACACTAGGACAGTCATTGAGGGCACCAATGTAGGCTGATATTATGAACTTCTCTGTAATCCATTGACTCAAGGATGAAGGATGTGTCTGGTTTCCAAATAGCCATATTACAGTGAAAATATGAGGCCAGCAATTTTAGATACACATCTCCAGCTCTTTGAAATCTCAGCTCCACTTTCCAGATTTCTGATGGCAGATCTGAAATATTCTCACTCTCTCCTCTCTCTCTGTCTACCTCTCCCCCCCGCCCCCCAACACTCCCCGTCCCGCAACATTCTCTTGAACATGCCCATCACCTTTCCCTTTTATTGTTGTGGGGTTGGGGGGGAAGAAGAATCAGAACTGATGAGTCTCGGCCCCTGAAGCTGGCACAAAGCCATGGACAGAATTAATTCATATCTATGAAAAGACCTGGACCCCCTTCAGTTTGCCTACTGTCACAATTGTTCCACAGCAGATGCAATCTCACTTTCTCTCCACTCAGCCCTCGATCGCCTACATCAGGCCTGCTTTTCATTGATTGCAGCTCAGCTTTCAACCCAACCATCGCCTCAGTATTGGTCAGCAAGCTTCAAAACCTGGGGCTCTGCCCATGCAATTCAGGTTTATTGTCAGTGTACATATGTGACCTCACATTCAACCCTGAGATTCTTTTTTCCTGTGGCATAATTACCACTAATTGGTAGGCAAAAAAAAACTGTACACAGTGTAAACACGTAAACAAAGAAGGAACTATAAACAGATAATGAAGGTAAACGGACTGTGCAATACAGAGAGAACAAAAAAAAATCAATAAAGTGCACAAGTAAGGGTTCTTAAATGAGTCTCAGAGTTTGTCATTGAGGAGCCTAATGGTGGAGGGGTAGCAGCTGTTCCTGAATCTGGTGGTGCGAGTCTTGTGCCCCTATGTCCTGGGGTGCAGTGCTAATTTTTTTAGGTGCAGGAGCACACCAAAAATGGCGACAAGGAGGTGCCGCATCAGGTTCCAGAGCTGCACTCCTGGGAGCTCCTGCAGCACTTCACCCCTTCCTGATGGTAGCAGTGAGAACAATGGCAAGAGTTCCCTGTAGAAGTTCTCAATAGTGGGGCGGGTTTTGCCTGTGATGTCCTGGTCTGCGTCCACTACCTTTTGGAGGGCTTTACACTCCGGGGTATTGGTGTCCCCATACCAGACCATGATATAGCCAGTCAGCACACTTCTCCGCTCTAATTCCAGGACACCAATGTTACCTTGCAGCTGTGTGCCAAAAGATCAGTGCTTAAGGAAAGTCTTACTCTCCTGCTGACCTGATTAATCTTTATTTTTAGAGAAGAAAGTTTACGGTTCAAAGCAGTTCAGATGGCAAGAAGCATGTCTTCATCACGGAAAACAGCAAGACCTGCAAGTATCTAATTGAGTTGTGCTCAGCTCAGCACAGGTTCCAAGTGCAGATGAATTCCCGCCAGCTCAGCCAAGCTGCCTTTGTAAGCGGTGAGTGACAACCTCACCAAGACCCTGCTGTGAAGGAGGGGAGACTTGCCTAATAGTAGCACCTGACCATTTACCTCTGAATTCCCCTTTGGATTTATTTGTGCTGATATTTATTTATTTCTAAATGTGTTCCTTCCTTGCTCCTACCAGAGGGCAATATTCTTAGCCTTAGCTCCTTTCTCACCCTTCCTTCAGTATCCACATATAATCTGTGCTCCTTCTCTTACCGCCCCCCCCCCTTCTTTTTCAGACATCTCCAGACAGTAATGCAACCAGTCAGAATGCTCATGACACCCCTGTAGAAATTTGTAAGAGTCTTTGGTGACATACCAAATCTCCTCAAACTCCTAATGAAATATAGCCTCTGGTGAGCCTTCACGATTGCCTCAGCAAGGAGAATTTCATTTTAGACATACAGCACAGTCACATACCCTTTCAGCCCACGAGCCCATGCCACCAAATTACACCCCGGTGACCTACAACTTTGGTCCGTGGGAGGAAACCAGAGCCTAACAACAGTACATGAAAATTGCCCTGACCATTTACCTCAGAATTCCCCTTTGGATTTATTCATGCTGATGTTTATTTTTAAACGTGCTCCTTCCTTTCTCCTCTCAGAGGGCATCTTCCTTGGCCCTCAGCTCCTTTCTCCATCTTCAAACCTGTATCCACCTATCTCTGACTCAAACCCCACCACCACCACGTTATTCAAACATCTGGTGATTTTCAGCCCTCTTGAAGAAGAGCTCAGGTCCCAAATATTCTCTACCCTTTGCTTTCCATGGATGCTGCATAACTTAATTTAGGCACAAGCCCGTGCCGCCCAATTACACTCGATTAGCTTACAACCCCCGGTACGTTTCGAACAGTGGGAGGTAACTGGAGCTCCCAGTGGAAACCCACGCAGACCCTGGGAAAAAGTACAAACTCCTTATAGACAGTGTGTGATTCGAACCCCAGTCCCGATCACTGGCGCTATAACATCGTTGCGCTAACCGCTGCACTAAACACGCCGACCCGACTTGCTGAGTTTTCCAGCACACTTGTGAAATCAGGGTTTAGTTTCCCCAGGTGAAAACATTTTTTCCATATTATTCTCATTTAAATTGCCTACGACTTGGTGATCAACAAAGATGGGATAACGAAGATTTTTAAAAGCACCTTTTTATCCACGTGGTTTTTTTTTAAAGTCACCGGTGTCCTGCTGCTTCTGATCAGCAAAACTGAACACTTGTTGCTAACAGGAAATGCTGGAATTATTCAGCAACTGAGGCTGGGTCTGTGAGAAGAGAAAGAGTTCATATTTCAGGACGAAGTTGAAAAGGTACCCGTTTCTCTTCTCAGAGTCAGCCTGACCAGCATTTGACTACAATCACAGTCTCTGCAGACCTTTGAGTTTCACTGGCATTTTTTTTGTTTATTTGAAATTCCCACCCTCCATGGTCTTATGATGTTTCTTTTATTATAATAAAGGAAGTTGGGTTCTTTTAAAACTTCAATACTTTATTAGCTTTATCATGACCGTGTGCTTGAATCATCCTTAGCTGCAACAAACTAACTCCAACTCCCTCTAGTGGTCGGGAGGATCTCTAGCACTCTATCACTGCAGATCTTTCTTTGATTTTCACTCATTGTCCCCAGGTTCGATTTCTTTGATTGTTCTGCAGAAGAGGACGCACACTTTAATATTGCACCCAGTTGATACCTAGAATGGTTATATATTTTTTTATTTTGATGCATATCCTAGGTCGCTTCTTATTAGTGTGGGTCGCTGCCTCTGGTGGGCGATCAGGCTCCCAGCAGTGGGCTTTTAGAAAAGCCAAAAATGGGTGTGACAGCACCGACTCTTTTTTTCGGGATCTTCTTTGAACCCTCTGACTTCGATGGAAATCTCACCCTGCCGAGTGCAAGTACAATTCCCAATATTTTCCTCTTTTGCCAGGCAGTGCATATTTTCTCTCTTTTTTTAAACCAGCCACCAACCATCTGCTGTTTGTGTTTACAGCAAAAACGTACGCGATTGGCTGGGGGTTTAGTGCATGATATTAACAAATTTTTGTCACTTGTCACTTAGCAGAAGGCCGGTTGTGCAAATCATTAGCTAAGCTCCAAAATGAATAAAACATGGGCTGATAATGCTCATCTCCATCTTGGAATTCAGGTACATTAAAACCCCTGTTATCCAGCAGGGTTTCCCTGTTGTCAAGGAACCAGCAAAAAAAAAATCATGGAAAATAAAAAGGTAAAAAATACAGAAGTTTAAAATTGGCTTGCCTCGCCATTAGTTCGCCAATCAGGCAACATGTAATCTCAAGCAATCGAAAAAATCTAGCATGTACCAATCCCCAACAGGTGCCAGATATCAGGGGTTTTACTGTATTTTTAATTAAAAATCAAGTCAGTATTTTGTGTTGGTGCATTTCATGTCTCTGTGTTTCCCCCCCCCCCCACCCACCAAACAGAGGAACACGTTTTTTCGTCCATGCCTTCACTCGAGACAAAACACACCCAGCGCTGGCGTTTCGAGGAGATGCGGAATCTTTCACAGTCAGAGACCATTCTGAGCCACCCTAACATGGACACCATATCTATTGGGATGCATAGCAAATCCTGTGACAATCTTACGGCAGACGTGGCTTCAGCGTGTGAAAGCACCAGTCACGTGTGGAGGTAGGTTTTCACTAAAATGGTTACCAGGCAAATATTGAGGTGCCTTGACAATGGACTGAGTCATGTGACATTACTAGTCACTTTGGGGCAGAATCATTGAATCAGTGTGATATAGTCCAGCTATTGTTATGGAAAACCTTGTAATATCTGTGAGGGGGGACAGCATCAATAACGTCTCCATTTTTCATATCTGAATTCATGTCAGTTCTCAGACACCATAATGAAAGTAAACCAAATTGAATGAAGAGTAAGATATTGCTTACAACAGAGTTATCACCATTTAATTTATCTGGATTCTGGGCTATCAGTTGTGTTTCATCACACATATACATTTTGTCAGACCTGGGCTTGAGGAAGACAAATGTTCAGGCTTTTCCAGTTTTCTATGGTGAAAATTAGGCATAAGGTCTTGTCTTCAGTTGCAGTGTTTAATACTGCGGTTGTAAGCAATCTGTAGTACCGAGTTCTCAAACATGTTTAAAAACACATTGTTATCTCAGATACGTGTAAAATTAATTTCCTTCACTTCAAAGTGAATGTACAGTGGACCAAAGTTTAAAACCACATTAATGGACTCATAAATATCTGGAATGAGGTTGGCGATGAGAAAATGATGAAGGGGAGATTGTGGCCTGGTGCAAATAGAAAACATTGATTTTGTAATTCGAATGAGTGATTTCAGACTCAGGCGAGTTTGTCATTTCACACTCATGAGATAATACAGAATGATCAGAATTTAAACACGTCCTCCAGAATTCCTGCACTGTGCACTATTTAAATGCAATATGTTAGTGAAAACTCAGTGCTGGAGAAACTCAGCAGGTCAAATGGTGAACTTTATATAGCAAAGATAAAGATAGATAACCAACGTTTCAGGCTTGAGGCCTTCATCAATGTAGGCAGATGACCAAACAGAATGGTGGGGGGAGAGGGACACAGGCAGGTGGTAATAAGTGGATAAAGGAGGGAAGGTGCAGCAGCAAGAAAGGCGGATGGTTCTGTGAATGAACGGAGAAGGATAGATGTTTTACTGCATTCAAATGCAATTTATTGCTGGGTATACAGTAGAACTCCAAAAATCCAGATGCCATAAATCCGGACCATCTGAAAATCTGGACTTGGACATCTCTCAAACTTTTAAAAATTTAGTGGTGTTTTGTGCTTCCATGCGCAAGTGCCACAAATGTGACCGCTCATGTTGACTTTATTTTTCTTTAAAACTGCTCGTTTTGAAACATGAAGTCTGCTTCATTTGCTAATGTTTAAAAAAAAACCATCAAAATTTACCTGTTCAACTCTGCTTTATTCCTCCTTAAACTTGAATTTGACCGAGAATCCGGAAAATCTGAAAGTCCTTACCAACCCCAATCGTGGAGCAGGGTGGATTTTCAGAATTCTACTGTTCTATTGTTGTGGCGTGTCATTCTGATTTGGACTTAAAATGCCATGAGGGAAGGTAAAGCATTCAGCAGGAAGGATAAGCGATGCACTGTCAACTTCCTCTAAAAAATCAAAATAATTATATTAGGCAACAATTTTTTTTCAAAAGGTTTGCTTCCTGAAAAGAAATGGGGATTATGATAGACCGCTTCAAGATGAACACAAAGATGATTTCAGATTTGCTGTATGGATATACCCCACTTTACAAAACTAGAACATTCCTATGAAATCTTTTGTATGCCAAAATAGCATAAAATGAAGACCCATTCACTGCCATTGAAGGTTTTGTTTTTGTAAAAGCGAAAACCCATTCAAATCCCACACCAGATGCAACTCTCATTAGAAGATCCCAACACCTTAGGGCAGCACAGTTCACCGAGCCGTTGCCTGCCTTCCAGCTCCAGTGACTCAGGTCCAATCCTTGCCTGTGGAGCTCTACACCTTCTACCTGCAACCACAGAGCACACCCCCCCCACCTCCAGTTGCTTGGCTCTCTATGCGCATCCTAAGGTAATTGTATGATGTAAGTTGCTCCTCAAGTTCTGGAACCTGGAGGGAACTGATGGAAATGTGCGGAGAATCAAATGTGATGAGTGTAGAGTCAGTATAGATGTATTCTTGATAGTCAACACTGATGTGGGCCAAAAGGTCTATAGTAGACATCTAAAAATCCAGATGCCAGAAAATCCAGACCGCACAAGAATCCAGACTTCTTGACGTGCGTGTGTGTGAGTACGCACACAGATACTCCCCAAACGTACAACGGTCTGGATTTTAGGCATCTTCCTGTATTTGTGAGATGTTCATCTAAGGGTCTGGGGCGATGGGGTAGGGTCATAGGGTAAGAATCTGAATCCACCTTTCCCTCTCTTGCAGCACAAAGGACGTCGCTTCGCAGTCTGAACTTCTCCCTGTCTTGACGGAAAGAATGAGACATTTAGGTTTGCAGAGCACAACCTTGGGACAAAGCGGTAAGCCTGGTGCATGGTTGGATGGAAATAATACTCCCAACTGTTCCTTTAGCTCACGCCACCCATGAGGGTGGGTGGAGGCACGAGACTGCCAATCCGGGAATCTGGGGCTAAACAATAAGCTGCTGGAGGGACTCATTGGCTCAGGCAGTGCCTGTGGAGGCTGAGGTTCTGGCTGTGTGTGCTGGTAGGTCATTTCAGTTCTCAGGCAGCGCCTGTGGAGGCTGAGGTTCCGGCTGTGTGTGCTGGCAGGTCATTTCAGTTCTGCTTCCCATTTTAGATTCTTGTCATGTAATAAAAACAGGTAATATTACATGACATTGAACTTGGCCTGCCTTAAGGCAGTCGCCATTAGTATTGCCTGGCGCCCCCTGGAGTAAGAGGGAAAGAGAAGCGAAAGCTCGTCCCTTTAGAGTCCCTGAGTGTCTGTGGATTAACCTCCAACGTTCCAGCCACACAAGCTTCAGCCCAAACCATCAGCAACCTGAGCTCCAGATCCAAGCCTCCAACATGGTCAAGAAGTCTTAAATGTCCGAGACCCCTTCCCACCCTCGGCACCCTCTCGCATCCTGGTTCCAATGCCTGGTCCCCTTCCAGCTGGTCTCGAGACTAACTCCAGCAGTCCGCAGCCTAGCGGGCCCCTTTACCACAGACGCCAGCAGCCTGCCACCTGTGTGTTCTTCAGCTGTTGAGCTGGACCACCGCCGTGGATTGTTTCCTCTGGTCTCCCTCTCAAACAGATGGTGACCTCCCTGTTTTCTGGTGCCCCGTGCCAGTTTCTCTGCTTCCCCGGAGTCTGCAACGCTTCATGGCTGCAGCCAGCACAGTCGCCGCCATCTTGGGCCCAGACCCCGCAGTCACAGGATTTTAATATAAAGTACCATTGGTTCCTATAACAGGCCATTTAAAGCCTGAACAGAGCCGACGGCATCCCGACTGGGCGGTAGAGTTTCGGAGGAGCGCTGTGTCTCCTCTCCCTGGGTCCGCACCAGTGTCAGCACTGCCATTCTTTTGCTACATCAACCTGTCTGTTCTCAGTCTTTTCCACTGTCGAAGAATGGCCACAAGCCAACTTGGAAAACACTCTCTCTCTCGCATGCTTGCTCTCTCAGTCGCTCGCTCTCTCCTCACTCTCTCTCTCTCACATGCTCTCTTGCTCGCTCGCTCTCACACACTCTCACTCACTCACTCGCTCGCACTCTCATGCTTGCTCTCATGCTTGCTGTCTCGCACATGCACACACTCTCATGCAGGATCGCACGATACAATGGCATTGAACACAACTACCCGATACTCGCAAACACCCGTGAAGAAATAACTTTACAGTCAAAGAATGAGATACAATACCCACCAACCCTTGATACAGTGTAAGCATAGCTCTAAGCTAAACTGGGAATGGTGACCTCTATGTGCACAATACTACAGCTCCCAACCCTTTGTCAGCGCACGCCTGACCAATCCAGCGTCGCCCACAGTTCGCAACCTGGAGTGGTGGTCGGATTCATCCCAGGGGAAGAAAAGGCAGATGGTCTACACATGGTGGAGTTTATAGTGCAATTGGCTGGAAAGTCTGGTCCAGGTATGGGTTGGGTAATTAAAGGAGCCAATGGTCAGGTGTGCACCAATCTGCTGGCGGAGATTGACCTTGATTGGCAAATGACTTCTGACTAGGAACCTGCCAGTAGGGTCTTGTGACGCACGTGATTCTCCGTATTACATTGGAAGTTAATAGCAGCCAATTGAAAGCAACCTTACAACCCAAAGAAGCACAAGAATTGCAGATGCTAAAACCTTGGGCAAATAACAAGAAGCTGGAGGGTCTCAGTAGGTCAGGCAGCTTAGGATCCCAATCCGAAACGTTGACTGTCCGTTTCTCTCCCTGGATGCTGCCTGACCTTCTGAGTCCTTCCAGCATCTCACTGCTTACTTAACTGAACAGCCTGCTTGTCTTTAAGATGCAAGAGGAAGCTAGCGCACTCTAGGGGGGAAGCCCACACAGTCACGGGGAGACTCTACACTGGCTGGCGACGAGCCCAGGTCGCTGGAGCAGTGAAAAATCAGCACTACCTGGAGCACCACTCTGCTGCCCTACCCAGAACTCGTCAATGCATTCCCATCCAATTTTACAGCAGAGTTGACGTTAACCTTCATTCATTGGCTCACGTATTAGTTGTATCCACAGATCCATTGAAGAGCAAATCGGACTCTGAGCTGACAATCCCTGAGCGGGAAATACTTTTCGTACATCTGAAGAGGGATCCCAAATTTGGTTTTGGTATGTTGCTCAGAGATTTCACTGTAATCTGATCTTCCAATTGACTGAGAAGTGGCCTCGTTTTGTTATTCTCGCGGATAACAATTTTCAACGTCAGCATATCCACAATTTAGCATGGAATCGCGCACTCTGAAGCCCCAGTTTTACTGCTCGGTCACTGGTCAAGCTTCAACTTGACCAGTGAAATGTGTGGCTTGGAGCTCCTTTAGTTATTGTTGATTCCTGTTGATGGTTTCAAGATTATTTTATTGTCAGGTAATAAAACAGAAAATGTGTTATTACATGAAATTTCAAGGCAGACAAAGATTCTCTATCAGCAGAAATTTCCTGGCATCCCTTTACAGCATGAGAAAGAGAAGCAAAAGAGCACCCTCCCCCCCCCCCCCCCCCCATAGTTACTGAGTATCCATGGTTTCAGCTCCAGTGCTCCCACAGCCACACAAGCCATTAGCAGCCCAGACTCCAGATCCACACCTCTGGAGGAAGCCTCCAGCACCCTCTCCTGTCCCAGTTCCAATATCTCGTACCCCCCTTTAGCCAGTCTCCAACAGTCCGCAGCTTGGTGTGAGTCCCTTGACCGCAGTCACCAGCACCTGTGTGTTCTTCAGCCTCATTGCCCCTCACGGGTCCACTGCTATGGTCATCTCGTCTGCTTCTCCTACTCAAACCGGGGTGGTCTCTCTGTTTTCGGGTGCCCTGGGCCAGACTTCTGCTTCTCTGGAGTCTGCAGCCCCTTCTGGATGCTGCCGATCATTGGCGTCACCATCTTGGGCGAAGACCCACAATCGCTCTAGAGTGAAGGTGTGTATTGGACTGAAGGTTAATCAGAGACAGCATGGGTGTGCAATAGATCACTGAGAAAAGGTGCGCGAGTTTGAAGGCATGCACCACCACATTCAAGGACATTTTCTTCCTCACTGACTTAAACAAACCTCGCGTTACTAAAGTTAATGTACACTATGGAAACTGAATGTTTTCACAATGCTCTGGATTTGTTTTAATTTGCATGATCTGCTATACTTGAGTATGGGTTAACTAGCCTGGATAGCATGCCAAACAATGTTTTTCACTGTACCTTGGACAATAAACAATTCAATTCGATTGACCAAAAGTTTTCTGCAAGTAGTTTGAAACAAGTTTAGAGGGATGAAGGATGATTTTATTGATACATAGAAAATTATGAAAGGAATAGATGAATAGAAGCAGGGTGGTTATCTCCACTGGCAGGTGAGACTAGACCTAGGAGGCAAAGCCTCAAGATTCAAGAGAGTAGAGACAAAGGTGAGAAGGAGCTGCTTCTTCCACAGAGTAATGAACTTGTAGAGTCAATGCCCAATGAATTAGTAGAGGAAACCTCATTAAATGTATTGAAAGCACGCACAGATAGATTTTGGAGTAGTAGGGGATTTAAGGGTTGTCAGGCAAATGGAGCTGTCCATAGCAAGAATAGCCGTGATCTTACTGAATGGCAGAGACTTCTGCTCCTGATTCTTGTGAACTCAGTAGGTCCAGTGGCATTTGTGGAGGAAAAGGGAATTATCAAGGTTCTGGGCGGAAGACCTAGATCAGGACTAGTCACGGAGAGGGGAGACAGACATTTAGTAGATGTTAGAAGAGGAGAGAGAAGAGGGTAGATGAGGAGGAAGGAACCACCTGGGGCAGAGCACTGCTCCCTCAAAGCTCTGTGTGTGTGTGTGTGTGTGTGTGTGTGTGTGTGTGTGTGTGTGTGTGTGTGTGTGTGTGTGTGTGCGTGCGCGTGCGCCCGCAAATTTTGCAACCAGCACACAAAGGAAATTAATGTGTGTACAAAAGGTTAGTTACCTAAAATAATGTAATAATTAATAATTATACTTATTGAAAATAATCTCTTAATTGTTAACTATTTCTGTTAACTAGTTAGTCAGTTAAACAAGTAGTTAATTATACTTGTATTAAAACATGCCATTATAGTTTTATTAACCATGAGAGATGGGCTGTTTCAAAATTATCTTGTAACAGTTTCAAGTTTACATTTGCACAAGCATTCAATGCACACATACTTTTGTCACAGGAAAAAAAAATTGCACAACATAAGATTTTTGCGCACATTGACTGCTAAAAATGAGAGGGAACATTGGTGGAGGGTGATGCCTGGGAACAAAGGCCACCAGTTCTGCTTAGTAAAGAAAGCAGAGGATTCTGGCACCATTAGGCCAGTCCTGGGGTCCTTACTGGGCTCTCTTTTGTCTTCCCATTCCTCCTCTGACCTCCCCGCCTGCCCAAGCTCATGTTCTTCTCTTTTCTTCACACCCACTAATCTCTCTCCCATGAGAATCGTTCACATGACCCCTTGAGCTATCATAGGTGCCATCAGGGTTCCCTGCCTCTTCAGCCCACCTGTGCCAACCCCCTTACCCACTTCCCTTCCAATCCCTGCTTGACGTCCTGTCATCAGTTGCATCTTGCTTCTCAGCCTGAGGTTGCGTGCCTCAGATATGGGATATCTGTAGAAAGTACAGGGTCTCAAATCAGTTTATGATCTCTGTAGGGTTTACAGTCATTGGAGGAGAGAGAACTGGAAAATTGGACCTAGGGATCTTCATCACGGCCATCACTCCAGGAGGACCTGCAGATGAGGACGGGCGTATCAAAGAAGGTAACGATTGATTCGGGAGAAACTTCTTATTTAATTTTAAATGAAAAATTTAAATTTAGATATAGTGCAAGGTACAGACCATTTTGGCCCACAAGTCCGTGCCACCCCATTAACCTACACCACCCCTGGTATGTTTCGAACCGGAGCCCCTGAGGAAAACTCACGCAGTCACAGGGAGAATGTACAAACTCCTTACAGACAGTGCAGGATTCGAACCTAAGTCCCAATCGCTGGTGCTGTAAAGGCATTGCACCAACCATGCCGCCCACCTATTTCTGCTGCTAAAATGCACTTCCATCTTGCAGGAGGCCGTCTGATCTCAGTCAACAGTGTAAGCCTTGAGGGAGTCACGCTCAGAACCGCTGTGGACATTCTACAGAAGTCCCCAGATGAAGTAACGCTGATCATATCTCAGCCTAAAGGTATTCTCACCTTGTTGCAAGTTGCCATTCACAGGGTGAGGGGTTATTTCATGACTAAGAACTGCCCTCCCCACTGTCGATCAGTGAAGACCAGATCTTTTTCTCCCATTTCATCTGCTAAAGGATAGGGCCCACCTCCGTGAGAGACTGGTGAGGCATCGGCCGCTGAAAGCCGTTGTCAGTCACCAGGGCTGCTGTCTCTCAATCCCAGCAACCCTGCTTCAACCTTGACCTCCAACACTGCCCGCAGAACTGTCTGCAAATGCTGCTTGACATGCCAGCTTTTTCCAGCATTGACTGCTATTTGTTCCAGCTGCCTTCAGTTACGCTCCTTGCATCTCACATGTCAGTCTGTGCACTATGCATTGGAGTGGAACACGAAAGTCTGCAGGTGCTGAGATTGTAGTCAAAATACATAAGCTTGAGGAACTCAGCTGGTCTCGCAGCACCTAAAGGAGGTAGAGAGGTACAGTAAAATGGAGATTGGTAGATCCCGGATAAATGAATTTTCCGGTTGCTGGAGATTGCATGTTACATGATTGGTTAACAAATGGTGTCAATTTTAAACTTCTCTATTTTTTCCACCTATTTATTTTCTTTGATTTTTTTGTCGGTTGCTTGAGACTGCAAGTTGCTTAAATTCTGGATAACAGGGGCTTTATATCTTTGCCTCTTGTGGATGCTATGAGTTCCTTCAACGTTTCTGTGTTTTTAATCTGCATTGGAGCCTGGATGGACTTAGGAACTCTTTGATTCATGGATATTTTCAAAACTCCCCTTACAGGAGAGGTCTGTTCATCCCGTTAGGGCTCGTTGGTTGAGTAGGAGATGTCTATCTGAACCCCACCTTCCAGCAAGGGTTGGAAGCAATTCACCACACACTCTTCTTTCTTCTCTTTGGCTTGGCTTCGCGGACGAAGATTTATGGAGGGGGTAAATGTCCACGTCAGCTGCAGGCTCGTTTGTGGCTGACAAGTCCGATGCGGGACAGGCAGACACGGTTGCAGCGGTTGCAGGGGAAAATTGGTTGGTTGGGGTTGGGTGTTGGGTTTTACCTCCTTTGCCTTTTGACAGTGAGGTGGGCTCTGCGGTCTTCGTCAAAGGAGGTTGCTGCCCGCCGAATTGTGAGGCGCCAAGATGTACGGTTTGAGGCGATATCAGCCCACTGGCGGTGGTCAATGTGGCAGGCACCAAGAGATTTCTTTAGGCAGTCCTTGTACCTCTTCTTTGGTGCACCTCTGTCACGGTGGCCAGTGGAGAGCTCGCCATATAACACGATCTTGGGAAGGCGATGGTCCTCCATTCTGGAGACGTGACCCACCCAGCGCAGCTGGATCTTCAGCAGCGTGGACTCGATGCTGTCGACCTCTGCCATCTCGAGTACTTCGACTTTAGGGTTGAAAGCGCTCCAATGAATGTTGAGGATGGAGCGGAGACAACGCTGGTGGAAGCGTTCTAGGAGCCGTAGGTGATGCCAGTAGAGGACCCATGATTCGGAGCCGAACAGGAGTGTGGGTATGACAACGGCTCTGTATACGCTTATCTTTGTGAGGTTTTTCAGTTGGTTGTTTTTCCAGACTCTTTTGTGTAGTCTTCCAAAGGCGCTATTTGCCTTGGCGAGTCTGTGGTGTATCTCGTTGTCGATCCTTGCATCTGATGAAATGGTGCAGCCGAGATAGGTAAACTGGTTGACCGTTTTCAGTTTTGTGTGCCTGATGGAGATGTGGGGGGGCTGGTAGTCATGGTGGGGAGCTGGCTGATGGAGGACCTCAGTTTTCTTCAGGCTGACTTCCAGGCCAAACATTTTGGCAGTTTCCGCAAAACAGGACGTCAAGCGTTGAAGAGCTGGCTCTGAATGGGCAACTAAAGCGGCATCGTCTGCAAAGAGTAGTTGTGTCTTGGTGTGAGCTTGCAGGCGCCTCAGATTGAAGAGACTGCCATCCGTGCGGTACCGGATGTAAACAGCGTCTTCATTGTTGAGGTCATCATGCTGAAGAAGATTGAAAAGAGGGTTGGTGCGAGAACACAGCCTTACTTCACGCCATTGTTAATGGAGAAGGGTTCAGAGAGCTCATTGCTGTATCTGACCCGACCTTGTTGGTTTTCGTGCAGTTGGATAACCATGTTGAGGAACTTTGGGGGGCATCCGATGCACTCTAGTATTTGCCAAAGCCCTTTCCTGCTCACGGTGTCGAAGGCTTTGGTGAGGTCAACAAAGGTGATGTAGAGTCCTTTGTTTTGTTCTCTGCACTTTTCTTGGAGCTGTCTGAGGGCAAAGACCATGTCAGTAGTTCCTCTGTTTGCGCGAAAGCCACACTGTGATTCTGGGAGAGTATTCTCGGCGACACTAGGTATTATTCTATTTAGGAGAATCCTAGCGAAGATTTTGCCTGCAATGGAGAGCAGCGTGATTCCCCTGTAGTTTGAGCAGTCTGATTTCTTGCCTTTGTTTTTGTACAGGGTGATGATGGTGGCATCACGAAAGTCCTGAGGCAGTTTTCCTTGGTCCCAACAAAGCTTGAAAAACTCATGCAGTTTGACATGCAGAGTTTTGCCGCCAGCCTTCCAGACCTCTGGGGGGATTCCATCCATACCTGCTGCTTTGCCACTTTTCAGTTGTTCGATTGCCTTATATGTCTCATCCTGGGTGAGGACCTCATCCAGCTCAAGCCTTAGGGGCTGTTGAGGGAGCTGGAGCAGGGCGGAATCTTGGACTGAGCGGTTGGCACTGAAAAGAGATTGGAAGTGTTCTGACCATCGGTTGAGGATGGAGATCTTGTCGCTGAGGAGGACTTTGCCGTCTGAGCTGCGCACCACTCACTATAAATGTGCCAAAGGTTCTTCCTCTCTCACCTTTACAGGCAGCATGTTCCAAACCCACGTACCCCTGGGTGAAGGTCTTTTCTCATATTCCCCTTGGGACTTTTTCACCAATTGAAATCTAGCTTTTGGGCCTCCACTTAGAACCATAGATCATTGCAGCATCAAAACAGGCCTTTCAGCCCTTCTAGTCTGTGCTGAACTACTTTTCTGCCTAGTCCCACTGACCTGCAACCAGTTCATAGCCTCCATACTCCTCCCATCCAAGTACCTGTCCAGATTCTTCTTAAATGTTAAAATTGAGCCAGCACTCTCCATCTCGGCTGGCACCTTGTTCCACACTCGCACTACCAGCTGTGAAGCGGTTCCCCTTCAACTTTTCCCCTTTCACCCTTTACCCATGTCCGCTGCTTTGTATCTCACCTACTCTCAGTGGAAAAAGCCTACCTACATTTACTCTTCTATACCACTCATAATTTTAAATACCTCTCTCAAATTTCCCCTCGTTCTTCTATGCTCCAGGGAATATAGTCTTATCCTGTTTAACCTCTTCCTGTAATTCTGTCCCTGAAGTCCAGGAAACATCCTACTAAATATTCTTTGCACTTTTTCCAATATCTTTCCTGTAGTTAGGTGACCAATTCTGCACATAATACTCCAAATTTGGCCTCACCAATATCTTATACAACTTTACCATAGCATCCCAACTCCTCTACTCAATACATTAATTTATGAAAACCAGTATGTCAAAAGCTCTCTTTATAACACTATCTACCTGTGACACCACTTTCAGTGAATTATAAATCTGTATTCCCAGATCCCTCTGTTCTACTGCACTCCTCAGTGCCTACCATTCACTGTGCATGTCGGAAAAAGTCCTCTCCATCTCCCCGAACTGGGCCCCTTATACCTCTGTTCCACTCTCCAGCCTCTATTGCAAAGAAAGCCAACCTACCTTATCCAAGGGTTGTAGAGGGTGCAAGAGAAGAGAGTTGATTGAGGGGGCACTGGTTCTCTTGGGGAGTAATGGGAGCATTTGCCAGGAGCTAGAGAGAAAAGTTACGACAGGGATAGATTACTTCTAGGGATAGATTCCCACTTTAAGGAGAGGTGGGAATGGGATGGATCTCAGGAAAAGTAAACATGGAACTCTGTGGAACAGAATTTCTAACCCCAACTCTCCTACCAGAAACGTTGGGAGATGAGAATGAAAAATATGTGAAGAGAAAAGGAATTTGGTGAAAGAAGTGTAGAAAGAATGAAAGTGTTCTTCAGAGAGCTGGCACAGAATGATGGGCCAAATAGCTGCTGTTAGCAATATAGAAATCTACAATTCTAATTATGTTTATGTACATGTTAGCTCTGTTTTGTCACAGTTATTTTCAAGGCTATGAAACACAGTGGGTGAAATCAACTGAGAAAGAGAAATATCCTTGCGGCACATGCCAGTCACTCAGTAACCTGTTGCTCCTGGTTCCAGGCACGTTTGGGTCTACACGTCAGGATTTGGCACCATCACAGAGTCAGGTGGATGGCCCACCAGACTGCTACGATGCCAGCTCACCCGTAATCAGCGGAGGCCAGAGCCACAGGTCACGTACATCAGACCCCAGTAACCCATCGGTCCAGCTCCACCAGATGCAAACGACGGTACGTTTGTTTGTCATGGATGGAGGCCGTTTCTGCCCAGCTGGTCTCTGCCACTTCACAGGACCATTATCCACTGATGTTCAATTCTTCTTCATATTCCAGTGGCATTAATGGAGAGGGCAGGAAGTAGGTTTGAAGACACGTCCAAATGACCATGACTCTAACAGTTCCAGTTCTAGTTGGCTGCAACTTCTAGCTCGGTGACATCAATTGAACCAAATCTGAGCCAACTTCTTCCTTTGGATGGGCAAGTTTACAGGGCACAGCAGGGTGAAAGTTTGCCATGAACAAACCCTCGTAGACCATGGTGAATCAGCAAATTATAGACTTTAGAAGCTCAATCAGATCACATCACAAGGTTGGCAAAAGTCGGCCCACTGGTTCATCGAGTCTGCCATTCTAATCATGAGCTGATCCTTTCTCCCCAATGCCCTTGATGCCCTGACTAATCAAATACTTATCAATCTCTGTCTTAAACACACCCAACGACTTCGTTTCCACAGCCGTCTATGGCAACAAGTTCCACAGATTCATGATCCTCTGGCAAAAGAAATATCTCTGCATCTCTGTTTTAAATTGACACCTTTTATCCTGGAGTTATTCCCCCTTTGTCCTGGATTCCCTTATCATGGGAAACATACTCGGCCACATCTTCTCTGTCCAGGCCTATCAGCAGTCAAATTGCCTCTATGAGGCTCCCCCTCACCCCCACTCATCCTTCTGTACTCTATCAATGAATGGTTTTGATCTGGGAGACACAGTTAGCATAGATGTTAACACCACTCCATTACAGCATTTCAGATTCGAATCCACTGCTGCCTCTAAGGAGTTTGCTCGTTCTCATTATGTTTGTGTGTCTTTCATCTGGGTGCTCTGGTTTCTTCCCACCCTTCAACATCGTACGGGGGTGGGGGGTGTATTTAGGGGGCACAAGCTAGTGGGCCTGAACGGCCTGTAACTGTGCTGTGCATCTAGATTTAAAATGCAGAGAGAATCACCACTGGTACTTTGTGATCGGATTGACAGGTTGGTAATGAACTGTCCTCAGCTCAGGACCTGGAACCTGGAGACAGATACAACGTGGAACTGGTGAAAATAGAAGGAAGCCTTGGAGTGAGTGTGACGGTAAGTGTTAAATCATTGCCTTCCTCTGCTGACTGAGTGTTCATAATTATGATCAAGGGGAATCTTAGAAAGCAAGGACAAGCTGGGTATTCCCCCAGAACCTCGTGGTTTTGGGCTTCCGTTCCCTTACAATGCAGGTTCGAAACATCAAGTTTAGGGTGGACTATTCTCTTCGACTTCGTATACCTTGAATTTGCTGCTCCTCATATCAGCCGAAGTAGGATACTCAAGTCAATCAAGCAAGGCAGTGTGAAGCCAAGATTAATATTTGAAGAGTGGAGCATAAGAACTTTGGCGCAAGGCATTCAGTCCCCTGCTCCACATTCAGCTAGTGCTCCTTCTCCATAATCTGCGGTTAGATTTATGCACAAAAGCTCTCATTCTGTAATGTTGTATCCGGTTCTTTCTGCCGTATATATTTGGAATTTTTAATTGGGGGAAGGTCCCAGATTTCTAATACCCTTTGCATAAGGAAGTATCTTCACACCAAAAAACCTTCCAAGAAACTCATCCCCAGTCAGACGCACGAGACATTTATCATGACATCAGTGTGCTGCTGTCTGAGCCAAGGTTCAATGGAAATGGCTGTGTTCAGCCTCAGTAAATTGCTTGTTTGTGAAGAACTAACAACTGGTGATGGATTTAAATCCAAATTTTATTCATCACGTTCACACACAGCTCTCGACAGGGGCTACTATCCTCGTCCCCTTCTCTTGCAATTTTTTCCTCACCCAATTCACTCTTGATGGTCACATCAGAACCTGCCTCCAACACATCAGGAGGTTGCACATTTCCATCACGCTGAGCACGGGTGCACCTCAGGGCTGTGCTTGCCCCTCTCCTGTTCGTGCTGCTGACGCACGACTGCATCGCCAACAGTGTCGTCAGGTTGACAGATGGCACAACAGTAGTTGGCCTCATCACCCCAACGATGAGTGGCACTACAGAGAAGAGGTGGAAAGTCTTGTGATATAACAGGCCGAGTCTCACCATGGATAAGATAAAAGAGATGGTCGTGGACTTCAGGAGAATCAGGAATGACCATCCTGCACTACACGTTCATAACTCGACAGTGGAGAGCACCAAGTTCCTCCAAGTCCACTTAACAAGTGGCCTATCGTGGACACACAATATCTTCTCACTTGCCAGGAAGGCGCAACAGCGACTGCACTTCCTGAGAAGACTGAAGCGGGCAAAGCTACCGGCCACCATCATCTCAACCTTCAAGAGGAGCTCCATCAAGAGTGCCCTGCATCACAGTTGCTGCAGAGAGGTGGATCCATCTGAGAGTGGCGGAGAGGATCCCTGCGGTCTCCCTCCTCCCCCTCCCATTGAAGTGATCTACTGGAATCATCGTTTGAAGAGGGTGTGCACCTACCCCCATTCAGCTGCTCCTACCGGGAAAGAGATAGAGAGTATCAGAGCCAGCTCCACCAGTCTGAGGAACAACCTCTTCCCACTTCCAGTGAGACTGCCAAGTGACTAATGAACAGCTCACACTAACCATCCAAGATGCTAATATGTATTTATTTTTATATATCTATTTGTCCTCCATATGTATTGCTTGTCTGTTTGTATGTTATGACTTTTTTTTCATCTGAATATTTTGCACTGAGAACCGGAGAACAGTTTCGTCAGTTTGTGCTTGTGTCAATTGGATGATAAATAAACTTGAAGTCATTCCACCCCACAGTGCATAAAAAAGCTCTTCCTCACTTCCTTAATGGTCTTCTCTTTCATCTTATTCATGTAACCTCTCCTCCTCGACCCATCCACAAACAGGTGCAGCCTCCCGCAGCACTCAGTCCAAGCTCTCATCAATTTCCAGAACACACCTCCCCTTAATCTTCTCTTCACAAAAATCAGCTGTAGTATCTCCAGTGGATCCTCTCATCCCAAGAGCCATTCATGAATCGCTTCTCATCACGATGTAACTTTCTTCAGGATTCCTTGGCCTTTTGAGGAAATAATTTCAGGTTTCCTTGTCAAGACATTTTGACACTTTAAGTGCTTTAAACAGGTGACCCTCTAAATTCCGTGGAGCACAAGCCCAGTTTATGTAATATCCTTTCTGATTTTAACCCCCTTATGTCCTGGTATCAGTTTGGTAAATCAAGTGTTAATCCAACTCAACGTCAATCTATCCTTCTTCTGGTACAGAATCCAAAATTGAACCCAGCTCTCCCAATGAATGCCAATAAATGGTAACAGAACTTGGCTTCCTTCTGTTCAAGGTGAAGGAACACCAACCTCAACATTCACTCATCTTTTGCGGAGTCAACAGTTGTGTTGCCTGGATAGTCGCAGCAAACAAGCCAAACTATGCTGGTGCACCTAAGTTCTGGCACATTTGTGATTTATCTTTGGGCATTTGCGCTGGTTGAGATGAAGGAGGACATTATTGGAAAATAGAACATTTTCTGCTTTGCATTGGAAGAGAGAGAGAGAGAAAACCAAACACTCCTAGGTCAACTGAAGCTTCCCAATGTGTTCACTTTCGGCAATGATAGAAGAATAGTTTCATGCACTGCCCTACCGAGTCCCACCAGAAATTAGAGGAATAACACCTCATATTCTGCATGGGTACCCTCCAACCAGAGGGCACTGACATCAACTTCTCTGGTTTCCGTACCCAGATTATCACCTTTCCTCTCCCTGTGTCTCCTTTCCTCTAACAACCGAGGAAAAAGGGCAGCAAGGGAGGGAAAAATCAACCATGGTTAACAAAGGAAATAAAGGAGAGTATAAAATTGAAGGCACAGGTGTACAAAGCTGCAAAGAGCAGTGAGAAACTGGAAGATTGGGATAACTTTAAGAGACAACAAAGGGTTACAAAGCGGGTAATAAGAAATGGGAAAAAGGATTATGAAAGTAAATTGGCACAAAATATAAAAACAGAAAGCAAAAAATTTTATAAATATATAAAACAGAGAGGGTGGCCAGAGTTAACATAGGACCCTTGGAGGATGAGAAAGGAAAACAGGTAGCAAAAAATGAGGAAATGGCCGAGGCATTGGACAAATATTTTGTGTCAGTCTTCATGGTGGAAGACACGTCCAGCATGCCCAAGCGCGGAGTTAAGGATGCGAATGTTGGGGAGGGCCTTGATAAAATAGTTGTTACAAAGGAAGTAGTGATGGAGAAACTAAAGGGACTAAAGCCAGACAAATCACCTGGTCCTGATGATATGCATCCAAGGGTTCTGAAGGAAATGGCAGAAGTTATAGTTGATGCATTGGTGGTCATATACCAAAATTCATTGGATTCTGGGCAGGTCCCGGCAGACTGGACGACAGCAAATGTCACGCCACTTTTTAAGAAGGGATGTTGGCATAAGACCAGAAATTATCGGCCAATTAGCTTGACATCTGTAGTTGGAAAAATGCTTGAAGCCGTCATTAAAGATGAAATAGTGAAACTTTTGGAACGTAAGGGTTCAATCAGGTTTTAGAAAGGGAAGATCTTGTTTGACAAACTTGTTAGGATTCTTTGAGGATATAATGGGTGCGGTGGATAGAGGGGAACAGGTTGATGTTGTATATTTGGATTTCCAGAAAGCGTTTGATAAGGTGCCGCACAAGAGACTTATCAGTAAGCTACAGGAAAGTGGAGTCCGGGGAAGTATATTGGCATGGATCTAAAATTGGTTGTCTGACAGGAGGCAGAGAGTCGGGATAAATGGGAGTTTTTCAGGTTGGCAGAGAGTGGTAAGTGGGGTGCCGCAGGGGTCAGTGTTAGGCCCACAACTGTTCATCATTTACATTGATGACTTGGAGGAGGGGACAAAATGTGGTGTAGCCAAGTTTGCGGATGACACCAAATTGAGTGGAAGAGCAAACTGTAATGAGGATGTGGAGAATCTGCAGAGGGATATAGTTAAGCTGGATGAGTGGGCAAAGGTCTGGCAGATGGAGTACAATGTTAGTAAGTGTGAGGTTATCCACTGACAAGAAAAATAAAAGAGCTGAATATTATTTAAAGGGTGAAAAACTACAGCATACTGTTGCGCAGAGGGACTTGGGAGTGCTTGTGCATGAATCGCAAAAAGTTAGGTTGCAGGTGGAGCAGGTTATTAAGAAGGCAAATGGAATGTTGGCCTTCATCGCTAGAGGAATTGAATTCAGGAGTATAGAGGTAATGTTGCAACTGTATAAGGTACTGGTGAGACCACACCTGGAGTACTGTGTCCAATTCCGGTCTCCATATTTGAGGAAGGATATACTGGCTTTGGAGACGGTCCAGAGGAGGTTTACTAGGTTGATCCTTGGGATGAAGGGGTTGACTGATGGTGAAAGATTAAATCGTCTAGAATTGTATTCGCTCGAGTTCAGAAGAATGAGAGGAGATCTTATAGAAACATATAGGATTATGAAGGGTTTGGATAGGATAGATGTAGGAAGGTTTTTTGAGCTGGCCGGGGAAACTAAAACAAGAGGACACAGTCTCAAGATTCGAGGGAGTAGATTTAGGACAGAGATGAGGAAAAATAGTTTTTCCCAGAGAGTAGTGAATGTTTGGAATTCTCTAACCAGGGAAGTTAAACATATTTAAAATTCGGTTAGATAAAGTTTTACATGATAGAGGAATTAGGGGATATGGGGAGAAGGCAGGTAGGTGGAGTTAGGTCATAAATTAGATCAGCCATGATCGTATTGAATGGCGGAGCAGGCTCGATGGGCCATTTTTGGCCTACTCCTGTTCCTACTTCCTATGTTCCTCTGTTCCTCACCCTCCCCTTGTTTCTCTCTCTCTCTCTCTTTCTCTGTCTTTCTTCCCTCCTTCCTCAGCCTTTATACAAAGGTACCTGTCTGCTTTTTGATCATATCTTGACGAAGGGCTCAGACCCGAAATGTTGGTTATGGATATTTATCGCCTATGGATGCTGTGTGACCTGCTGAGTTCTTCCAGCATTTTTGTGTTTTTAAAGATACTCCTTATTATGCTTGTGGTACTTCCCCTGCAGCCTGCCTCTGACATTCTATCCTTGTGACTTAAAATCAGAAATTCATCAACTAAGCAAGAAGAATTGCTGGAATACTTGATCTTCATCCATGTTGGCCATGTTATATTGAATGTCCTGTAATGCACATGCCTTGTCACTTCCCGTGCAACTGAATGTGGCATAAACTTCCATGGCATTGGTGAACTCATTCAACAATGACGTAGGTGGAGGTCATAGTCTCCTGAAAGACTGTGGCTCCTTTGCATAAAAATAACAGTTCACTCCTCTGCCAATCCAGCTAATGCTTTATTGATCCCTGAGAATGAATGAGTATTTAGAAACAGGAGCAGGAGTCGGCCATCCAGCCCATTAAACCTGCTCCGCCACTCAATGAGATCATGGCTGATCTGATGATCGGCTCATCTCCACCTACCTGCCTTTTCCCCATATCCCTTAATTCCCCTACTATGTAAAAATCTATCCAACCTTCTCTTCAATATATTTACTGAGGTGGCCTCCACTGCTTTAATGGGCAGCGAATTCCATAGATTCACCAACCTCTGGAAAAAGCAGTTCCTCCTCATCTTCATCCTCAATCTACTAACCTGTAACTTGAGGCTGTGTCCCCTAGTTCTGGTCTCCCTTACCAATAGAAACAACTTACCTACCTCTGTCTTATCCATGCTTTTCATAATTGTATGTTTCTAAGATTCTCTCTCATTCTTCTAAATTCCAGCAAATACAAGCTCAGACGAGTCAATCTCTCCTCATAGGCTAACCCTCCTCCTCGCTTGAATCAACCTGGCGAACCTCCTCCACACCGCCTCCAAAGCCAATTCATCCTTCAAGTAAGGAGACCAGAACTGCACAGAGTATGCCAGACGCGGCCTTACCAGTTCCTCGTTCAGTTGCGGCAGAACCTCCCTGCTCTTAAATTCCATCCCTCTCGCAGTGAAGGCTAACATTCCATTTGACTTCTTGATAACCTGCTACACCTACAAAGCAATATTTTGAGATTCAATTGCTACATTTAAGAGCCATTTATACAGCCACTTAAATAGGCAAGGGGCAGAAGGATCGGCTTCTGGATCGGAGATTTGGATCTGGAGCTCGTGTTGCCAATGAATCAGAGCAGGAGTCTGTGTGGTTGCAGGAGCACTGGAGGCGAATCCACGGACCCTCTTGCTCTTTTTCTCTGTCATTATAAGGGACACTGGGCAACACTAATGGTGGCTCTTTGCCTTAATTTTTCACCTTTCCAGTCTCCAACTGGATGGCGTTAACACCAACATCTCTAGTTTTGTTCTCTCTCCCCCTTCTCTTTCCCTTTGTCTTCTTTCCCCCTAGCTCTCCACCCCCCTTCCTAAAGCCATTCCTCCTCCCCTTGTTTGCTGGTGCGCTCTCTTTCTCTCCTTGATCCACCTATTATCTCCTGCTTTTGGAACCGTGCGCCTCCCCCACCCCCCCCCCCCCCCGGACCTTCCACCCCCACCATCCTTTTCGAGCGCCTGGCTAGATTTTTCCGTACCTTAATGACGGACTCCTCCCCAAAATATTGGGATCTTTATCTTTGCTACACACTGACCTGCTGAGTTTCTCCGGCATTGTGTTTTAGTCCTGACCGCTGACCGTGCCAGAGGTCAGGATAGAACCTCAGCTACTGCAAGCTGAGAGGCAACAGCACGAGGATCACTGTAACAGCCAAAGTAATGATTGGATAAATTCAGTGGCAATGTAATGAGGTTTTAAAACTCCAGAGGGATGCCATGGGAAAACAATAGGAATGTACTGGAGCCAGGTTTGCATCACTGTGGCAGAGAGAGACAGAATTACCCCATAAGCGACTAGAACAAGTTTAATGAGTGAAAGAAGACCCGGCAGAGGATGTCGATTAAAGAGTGCTGCAATTTCTCAATTGGCAATCAATATAATGAAGTGACCCATGGCGATTCTCCATATCATGAAAGGGCAAGTGGGAACAGAGATAAAGCTTTCCACTTCACTGATGATTTATCAATGGCGACGTCCGAGACTCTCATATTATTTTATTTATCTAGGCTTACAGCACAGTAACAATTTTGGCCCACAAGTCTGTGCCACTTAATTAACCTACACCCCAGTTTCGAAGGGTGAGATGAAACTGGAGCCCCCGGGAAAATCCCACGCAGACACGGGGAGGACGTACAAATTCCTTACAGACAGCGTGGGATTCAAACCCTGGCCGTCAATTGTGCCGCACCAAATCATGAAGCAATATTTATTTATTTGTATTTATCCTGAATATGTATTGTTTGCCAGTTTATGTGTCTGTGTGTTTGGCCCCGAAGACTGGTTTCGTCGGGTTTTACTTGTGCAATCAGTCTCCATCCATCTGATGTGGTCACAGAGGGAACATATCCCCATCCGTGTTCATCCCCACAAGGAAAGGGCTTCTTTAAAGTGGGTTCTGTTGTCGTTTGCAGGGAGGTGTGAACACCAGTGTCAGGCAAGGTGGGATCTACGTGAAGGCCATCATACCCGGAGGAGCCGCAGATCTGGATGGGCACATCAGGAAAGGTAGGGAGGAATCTCTCGCGGAGTCGTCTGATGGTTCTGCATCAACAGCTGTCATCTAATGGACCTGCACTGAACATTTGGAGTGAGGCCATTCCCATCACTTGGTGTTTTAATAGTATGGGGAGCCCAGATCATCAGATCCTGTACATCAAATTCACAATGCCTGCCGTTCCCTGGATGGATAAATGTCAGTCCATTCCCTCATTTATCAGGGACGTGCCGGAGGGCGTAGCAGTTAGCAACACCTTTACAGCGTCGGCAATCAGGACTGGTGTTCGAATCCTGCGCCTAGAGGAAACCCACGCAGAGGTGGCTCTCGTCTGTTAATAAAGTTGATAGGCCATAGACATGGACCAGTCAAGTACTATACCAATATAGGGCTTTTATTAACAGACCAGAGCCACCTCTAAACTGGCCAGTGGGAAAGCATCTGTTATACCAATCAGGTGGAGTATCTCTGCAGCCATAGCCAATAGCAAGCGGTCAGTATAATACGCCCCCCCCATTACATTACAACTGGATTTGAACCAGGGTCACTGTAAGAGCGTGGCACTAATCATCCCAAATAAGTGTCCAGCCTCCTTGATGAAGCTCATGAAAGCCACGAGCTGCTCAGCCACGTGACTTTGATGAAAGCGGAGCCACCCTAATTACAGGGGGGGCACTTTGTTCATGTCTGTGTTGCACCAATTAAATTCCACACCTGTCCAAAAATTAGACTGGCAAATATGGAATTAAACAATCCTGGCCCTTTAAATGCATTGGATACCAGTTGTTTTTTTTGTAATTCTTTATTCATCTCACTATGAACCATATCAACCAATATATTTACAGATGCATCTCTTTAAATATTAACAGTGACATCTTCTCTTTTTTTTCCCTCATCCATCCCTTCCCCCTTCCCACCCCCCACCAAAAACAGTAAATATTGGACATATAAAATACAATAAAACAATATCTTTATACAAAAGGAATAAAAACAAAAAAGACATATCATCTACTTATACACATTAAATCTGATCGTGTTTACCTTCTTATCATTTTAGGTGGTGGTGGTCCGAGGCCTGCTCTTTCTGCCATGTTCCATATATGGTTCCCAGGTTTCCCCAATCATTATAACTTTGTCTTTTAAATTATATGTGGTGTTTCCCAATGGGATACACTTAAACTTGGTTATATATTCCATTAATGTTTATAGTCATTTGGTCCAACGTGGCCATCTTATATCTTTATTTTCACTTCTTTTCCACCTCTTCACCACCTCCATCCTTTTTTTCCATTACTGTTTTTAAGTTTTCCTTTTTAATCTCAATATATGACAACGCATTTAAGACATGAAATACCGCAACAATCCCCACAAGCAATAACCCCAAATGAACCTCCCCTCCTTGGATTGCCTCCTGTCTCTTGACGGCAACCACAACTCCCCTTTCCATTCGGTTTGCGAACTTACTCGCAAGCGTCAACCGATTTCGCAGTGACCCTTATCCTCCCACCCCAGCCCCCATCCCAGAGAACACTATTTTCCTATACATAACAAAGCTCTCTTATTTTTTTCTCCTTCTCATATCCATATTTAAATCTTTATATATACATTATCTTTACTTTATATTTATTACATATTTTTGTATATTTTCTTGCCGGTCATCCTTCTTTTCACTCCTCCTCCTCTCTTTTGTCCTGCAAATGTTCAGTAAATTCTTGGGCTTTCTTTGTGTCCGAGAACAGTCTATTCCATTCCCCAGGTATGAATACTTTGAGTACCGCTGGATGTCTTAATATAAAGTTATACCCTTTCTTCCATAAGATTGTTTTCACCGTGTTGAATTCCTTCCTCTTCTTTAAAAGTTCGAAGCTTGTGTCCGGGTTAAAAAATATTTTTTGACCCTTATATTCCACTGGCTTATTATCTTCTCTAACCTTCTTTCTTGCCTGCTCCAGTATGTTTTCTCTTGTCGTATGTCTTAGAAATTTTACCAATATGGATCTCAGTTTTTGATGTGGTGGCGGTTTCGGTACTAGCGCTCTATGCACCCTTTTGATTTCTATTTCTTCATATGAGTCTGTTATTCCCAGCACCTTCGGGATCCATCCTTTTATAAATTCCTTCATATCTGACCCTTCTTTGCCTCCTTTCAGGCCCACTATTTTTATGTTGTTTCACCTACTGTAGTTTTCCAATATGTCAATTTTTTGTGACAATAAATCTTGTGTCTAATATTTTTCCCGCACTCTTCCAACTTCCCTCTTAAATCATTTATCTCCATTTCTACAGCAGCTTCTCGTTCCTCCACATTTTCTACTCTTTTCCCTATTTCAGTCATGACCAACTAAGCTTTTCATTCTGCCTTCAGCTCTTTTCATTTTTCTTTTGATTGAACTAAATTCTAATGATAGCCATTCTTTTAATGACCTCATTTGTTCTTCAAAAAAGGCTTTATCTAAACTTTGTCCTTCTGTTTTACCTTCTTCTTTCCTTTGAAATTCTTGGTCTTCTTCCTTCTCTTCTGTGTCTGTATCTATGTTTCTGTCATCTTCTTCTCTTCTCTGTATCTGTGTATCTTTATCCTTCTCTGGTGAGCTGTTTCTGTATCCTTGCTGGATCTCCAGCTGCTGTGTCTCCTGTTATTGGGCCCCCTGCTGCAGGCCGACCCGCTGCTGGGCCCCCTGCCGCAGGTTGTCCCCCTGCCAGTTGCCCCGTTGCCGCTCACCCTCTTCCTGCCCTTCGTTCTCTTTCCCACCATTCTTTTTTCTTTACTTCCCCCAGCCGAACGCCCTGACACTGGGCATCTCTCAGCTGGCTGCTCCACAGCTGGCTGCTCCTCAGCTGAATCCCTCTCCTGTCAGCGTTGACCTTTTTATTTGCACACTGCGCAGGCGCAACTCTTCGCGCTTGCACAGTTGCACACCTCTTCTTGGCTCTGAGAGCCATTTTTGAAGTCCGCCGGTCCCCTCTGGGGACTCACCAACACCAGAGATCGGCCGCTCCTCTCCACGGTGGCTCTCTGCTCCGACGTGCCGTCATGCCTTCTACTTTCTTCTCCAGTATTTTCCTTTTTCATGTTATTCTTTCTTTTTCTCTTTTGGGTGCCATTTTTTGTCTCTTCTCTGTAACTTCATCTTTCTCTTCCTGTATTTTATGTTTATTGAGCTCTGTTTTTTCACACTTTTTTTTTCTTTTCTCTGGAGAGGTCTGCTTCCACCCGACCAGCCACTACTCCATCATGTGACTCCCTCCCCAGTTGAGTCTTAAGGTGAAAAAAAACCTCTTGTTGCAGAGATGGTGTGAAATAAAACGTCACATCAATCCTAACTTCTTTCTTTGTTACAGGTGACTGTCTGCAGGAGGTGGATGGGTTCAGCTTGCAAGGCATTACACATAAGCAGGCTATTGAGCGTCTGAAGAACACTGGGCAGGTATGTTCCTGCTGCCTTGTTGGTCCATCGTAGCAGGTGAGATATTGGAGATTGTTTTGTCCGGATCAATAACTTAAAAAGGTCCTGCTGGAATACTGCCCCACCCTATGACCATCATTGTGTTTCTTATGACAAGGTGATGTAGAGAGCTACTGGTCTCTTGAGGGAGACCGGAACTGTGATGACCATGTGAAAGTGAACAGGAGCAGACATGTTCTCATCCCTTTGCTCTTTAATGGTCAACATCCTGTGTCCAAGGCGGGAAGAGGAACGTGGTAGTAAATTGCTTGAAATACTCGGTCAGTAATGGCCCAACATCGTCCATTCCTGTTCCAGCAAAGCAGCAGTGGAATTCTCTAGCACTTGTTTATTGCATTGAGAAAATGTTTGTTGCTTGTCAAAAATGTCCACAATCGAGCAACAACACAGTGAGTGTCGTGGTTAGTGTAATGCTGTTGCAGCGCCAGTGACCTGGTTTGGAATCCGTCGCTGTCAGGAGTTTGTACGTTCTCCCCATGATCTGCATGGGTTTCCACTGGGTACTCCGGTTTCCTCCCATATTCCAAAGTCATTCATGCAGAGCAGCTGTGGAATTTGAAGTTAGAATAAAATATATCTGTAATGTAAAATCGACTGCAAAATTTTTGGAAAGACCATCATAAATATCCTTTAGGGAAGATGATTAGGCATCTTTACCTGTCATGACCTACATCTGACTCCAGACAGGTGGCTCTCCTTTAATTTCCAGTTCTTGCTACAATCTAGAGCAGGGGTCCCCAAACTTCATTCTCAGTCCAACCTCCCACTCGATCTCAACTTATTCAAAGGCCGAAGCCAAATACAACATGGCGGCCACCAAGGCCTGTTCTCGTGAGAGGTTGGTTCCCACAGCCATAGATGTTATTTTCCATTGATCTGCCCCTGCTTTCCACCGCAAAGGTTCAATCGATCCCCCATCCCGGCATTTATCGACCTCCTTTCAACTCCCTGGCATTTATCGATGCTCTTAGATCCCATTGACTCCCCGGGAATTGATATCGACCACTTTGGAAACCCCTGATCGAGAGTAAGATTCATCTACTCAGGTGTTTAAGTCATTGTACACCTTTTGCAAAGGGAGTGTATTTGTCTCAGATTGATGATATGGTCCATTGCCAAGCAAGGAAACTGATTTCACAAGATATAGGAGTAAAAGCAGGTAGTGGGCCCACTGAGTCTGCTCCGCTATTCTATCATGAGCTGATCCATCCTTCCACTCAGCCCACTCCCTGGCCTTCTCCCTGTAGCCCTCGATGCTGTGATTAATCAAATACCTGTCAATCTCTGCCTTAAATACACCCAAGGACCTCCCTTCCACAGTCACCTGTGGCACCAAGTTCCACAGACTCACAGCCCTCTGGCTAAAGGAATATCTCCACATCTGTTTTAAATTGACAGCCCTTTATCCTGAACTTGTCATAGCCAAAGGGTGGTGGTGGGGATTGGCCCCCACTGCTGCACAAATGCTCTTCCTGGCGTGCATCTCAAACAGCCTCTGACAACCAAGTTCAACTCCTGGCCTTCATGTGTGGCTCGTTCTTCTGCCCAGTGGAGGTGTTCTCATTGACAGGAGAAGGGGCAGAGGTGGGCCTCTGGGGCTGTTTCCTACAGTGTTCCACTCACGTGACCTATGTTCCTGGATAAAGCGACAAATGTTCTTTCTCTTGCTCCAGAGTATCAACTTTGGGTCTAGTCTGTAATAGTTGTTGCCACAGCTGTGAAATGGTTGCAGCCTGTACTAGCCCTTAAAATGACACATAATAAATGAAAGGGGAGCTTTTAATAACAGCTTCGATGCAAAACGTGCAGACACACAACCATATATAAGACACATACAGACAAATAATGCCTACGCAGGACAAACGCACACATAGAAAAATAAATAAATAAATAAATAGATAAATGGATTTTGCTTAGTGAATATTAGAGTCTCGGATGGCTAGTGTGAGTATTCACCGTGTGTGAGGAATTTACTGGTCCCCATTGATGACCTTCACTCCATTGCACTCCCACTGGGAATTACTCCACGACATAGAAAGTCCCAGCACTGTGTACTTTCCTCTCTGGATCCTTCATGATGTCCACCTGCCTCCCGAACCATTTCTCCTTCATCTGTTTCTGCAGCTCAGTGCTCAGTATTGGCTTGTTTAAATCTTCCTATTGGTGGGCCTTGCTGCATGTGCAAGCCTTCCACGCACCCTGATGTCTGAGCTGGTATCCATCTCAGGCAGATTGAGACATTAATTGAATCACCAGGGACTCAGATCTAGTTCTACAACAGAACACGACCAACCAAAATTAAATTAAATTTATAAACCAATTTAATGGGATATTCTGTAAGTCTGTTGTGAATCATATTATATTTTAGTCGTGTGTTTCCAGGAATTATGGGTTAATTCTATGAAATTTGTATATTAAATATGTATATCCAACAGTACTGAATAATTGGAAGTCTTATGAAAATAATGCAGCTGGGAGATATCAAATGACCTGACCTAATATTTTGTTTATTTAAATTTCAACATTGTTCTTGTTCTGAACCAAGGGAATGATTTATAGTCTGTATATATAAACTGTTGTTTGGTCACATGGCTGCAGCAAATTGCTAAATATTGATGACTTTTATAACAAATAAGCCAAACTCGGTCATTTTTCATGCATTAATATGTACATATTTGTTAACCATCATGTTTCAAACATGTTACAATTATTCAGTTAAGTATTGGATCAATACCACCGCCTGATGAATAAACTGGAAATGAGAATTCAGGCTATTGTAGTGGGCCGAACAACTGCACAGTTAGGCCAAATCACCGCCCCGGTCGTCCGACTCAAAATGGCACGGGTCCCCCTTCACTCCTGAGGAGAAGCCTGCGTTCCCCAGGGAGACATCACCGCTTCCAGGTGGTGCACCACTAGTCAGGGAGTGACGCCGCGATGCGTTGACGTCATTTCCGAAAGCTGGCGTACGTTACCAGAAGCAGGTGTTTCCCTGCGCGCAAAGCGAGGAATTCGAACAACAAAGTCAGTTACTAGTTCACTCTCGCACCATGTGGACGACCCCTGATTTCATAGCGCTGCCGTAGCAGACGCTGCACTATTACAAAAATTGTGATGTTTGTTTGCGAATAATTAATTGACTGGTTACTGGTAGTAGCACAGCATGAGGTATCTTTATTTTATCATTCGATAGAATTTTTGATTCATTTATCTTGATCCCTGTAGTGTCACCTATCCCATCAAGTTCTGTCTTGATCTACTTGTGTGTCCTTGATTTACTATATCCAATCTGACACAGTTTTAGTCCAAGCTTTTGAATTCCCACCCTTAATCTTCTGTTTCTTTAAGATAGGAAACTGAAATGTGAATTAACGTCGCACTCCATATAAATTCTTTTAAAAATATTTTTATGGAGTTTAACAAAAATCCTTTATACGAGGTTTACTAATGATAACGTAAATCAAATCATATCACATATCAGTTGTAAATTAGAAGCAGAACCATAAATATTACATAACTTATTTAATTCAGGACATCAAATTCTATAATTATAATAATTAAACAATTAAATAATATCTTCACTATGTCCAAAAATAATATTGAATACAATTATACAAATAATACATGCAAAATTCCATTAGATAAGATATTTTATACTTTACTGATGTGATCATGTTGTTCTGTGATATGATCCAAGATCTGTATCTAAAACCCTCCCCTTTATTATTAGTCAATAATTAAAGAATGAAAACAATTTACGTAGCAATATGAACTGAAACACATCAGAGGAATATTATCAAACAAAATTTGACATATATGTCTAGATTGAAGCATTGCCAGAGATGAATGAAGCCCGACTTGTAGCAGTGCAGAGGGTCTATTTGGAGTCCTTTCTGAATGTGAATAGAGCTCCATTTTAATCTCTCTTCCAAAATATAGGGCAGCACCTCCTCAGAACCAGAGTGGGATCATTTAGTAAAGCTTTATCTGGGGAAGAGTGATCATACCAGGATAGAATTTTGTATTCCACAAGGAAACTGTGCCTTAAATCATAAATAAAGATGATTACAGAGATACAAATGCAGGATTTTTTTTTTCCAAGTGTCTTTAGAAAATAGCTTAGCAGGTAGTCAGTGGTAGATGTTAGTGGTCAAGTAAGAAGCAACAAATGTTAAATGAAATGTGTCAAAATACTGAACAAAGGTTTCATTAAAAAAAGACAAGGATGATTTATCTATGGCTAACTTAAGATGGTATCAAATTTAAATGTTAGCTATACAATGTTGTGCTGGTTGATAGTAAGTCAGAAGATATCTGCCAGAGATATAAAGGGTGCACAGACTAATATAGTTATGTAAAAAGGAAAAGAATAAAAACCATTGGGGGGTAAGATCTGAGAATTAATAATGGGCAATAAGGAAATGACAGAGACATTGAACAAACATTATTTTTAGGCTTACAGTGCAGTAAGAGGCCCTACCAGTCAGTTCACGAACCCATGCAGCCCAATTATATCAATTGATCTCCAAACCCCCAAATCTTTTTTTTTGGAGGGTGGGAGGAAACTGGAGCATCCGGAAGAGACCCACGCAGACACGGGGAGAATGTACAAACTCCTTACAGATGGCACCGGATTCAGCCCCAGGTCGCTGGCACTGTGATACCATTGCGCTAACTGCTACGCTAACTGTGTTTTGTATCTCTCGTCAGGGTATAAAACACTAAAAGCATCCCCCCCAAAAAACACACTGGAAGGTCAAGTCGAAAGAGGACTTGAGAAGGTTAAAATAACCTTTGTCTCTAGGTCGCCCACACACTAAAAGGCAATTGATCTTCTTGAGCCCAGTGGACTGTGTCTTAGAGTCTGCTAAGTAGTGGCTGCAAAGACTGGTTGTGATGGGAACATGGTTGGTGTAGTGGTTACCGCAATGCCTTTACAGCGCCAGCGCTTGAGACCGGACCTGGATTTGAATCCCGCGCCGTCTATAAGGAGTTTGTATTATGTTCTCCCAGTGTCTGCATGGGCTTCTCCTGGGGCTCAGGTTTCCTCCCACCTTTCAAAATCGCACTGGGGTGTAGGTTAATGGGGTGTAAATTGGGTGGCATGGACTCGTAGGGCTGAATTGGCCTGATACAGTGCTGTATGTCTAAATTCTTTTTTAATCCCCTCAATTCTGAAGAAGTTCCGCTGATTAGAAAACTGTGGACATGATGCGACTATAGAAGAAAGGAGGAGGTAGAAAACTGAGATCTGAAGTCCAGTTAGCCTAACATCTGTCGTTGGGAAAATGCTAAATTTGTTGAGGAAGAATAATGGCAGCAAGCTTGAAAACTCACAATTTAATCGATCATAGTCAACAGGGTTTTAAGAAAGAAAAATCACTTTGACAAATAGATGAGAGTCCCTTGAGGATGTGACAAGCAATGTGGATTAAGCTAACGTAAACCAAGAAGTGTGTTTGAATTTTCAAATGCATTCAATGAGGTGTCTTACTGCATTTGAGCACAAGGCATTGACAGTTCTTTATTAGCATGGATAAGGAAGATGAGATAAATAAGTCTATTTCAAAGTGGTAAGATGGGAGTAATGGGGGGCAGCAGGGATCAACACTGGTGCCCCAACTATTCAAATTATCGCAATACCCAATCTGCCGGAGGAACTCAGCGGGTCGCACCACATCAGTAGGAGAAAAAGCACGGTCAACGCTTCAGGTAGGAATTCTTCATGAGGCTAAGAGTGCGGAGGGGAGGGGTGGGATAAGGAGGTCAGGGTGGGAGGGGTAGAACTGGGGGGGGATTGAAAGACAAGAGGAGAGGTGAAGGATGACAAACAGAGGCAGTTGACTGGTGGATGCCTGATTGAGGGAGAGAGAGGTAAAGGGGTGAGGTGGAGGAAGATGATTAGTACAAAGTGGGGTGTGTGATCGGTTGGGGAAAAGATTGCCAGTGCTGGAATCTGACAGGGAAATGGTGACAATAGTGGTGTAATGAGAAACTAGGTAGAACCAAATGGGTGGGGGAGAAAGAATCCAATCTGAGAAGTAGGGGTAGAAGTGGAAGGAGCTGACGGTCGAGAGAGGGGAAGTTCAAAGTTCAGATTTATTGTTGGGACAGACAAGACATCACTTACAATGTTGTGATTCTTTTTCCTATGGGCGAGACAAAAAAATTGTACTTAACATACACATGTAAAAAAAATATAAAGGAATTGACTGCAATATTGAGAGATAAACAATGAATAAAGTCCTTAAATGAGCCCCTGATTGAGTTTGTCGTTGAGGAGTCTGATGGTGGAGGGGTAGCAGCTGTTCCTGAACCTGGTGGTGCAAGTCTTGTGGCACTGAAATCTCTTTCCTGATGGCAGCACCGAGAACAGAGCATGTGCAGGGTGGTGTAAATCCTTGATGATTGCTGCTAGTCTCCAACGGCAGCGTTCCCTGTAGATGTTCTCGATGGTCAGGAGGGTTTTGCCTGTTATGTACTGGGCTGTGTTCACTAATTTTTTCAGGGCTTTACGTTCAAGGGATATTGGTGTCCCTATATCAGACCATGATGCAGCCAGTCAGCACACTTCCCACCACACCTTTGCAGAAATTTGCCAGGGTTTCTGATGTCACGCCAAACCTCCACAAAACTACTAAGAAAGTAGAGGTGCTGATGTGTTTTCTTCACGATGCCATTAGTGGGTTTGGGCCAGGAAAGATTCTCTGAGATAGTGACTCCTAAGAACTTAAATTTGTTTACTCTAGCAGGGGTACGAACTGTTCCTGAACCTAGTGGTGAGAGTCTTGTGACATCTTATTGGGGAAAGTGGAATTAGAGCATATTTTTAAGATGGGGATGAGCAGAAATTTCTTTTTGAGAACTACGTATCTTTGCAATTTGCCATCTCAGAGACCATGAAGCCTGAATCATCACATACCATCATATAGTGAAAAGCTTTGTTTTGGCTACTCAGGTAAGTCAACCCATACCTAATTACAGCAGGTGGTGGAACAATGACACCAAAGTGTGTTACAAAGTGCAGGGCATGGAGCAGTTAAAACAGTGCGAGGTCATTATCTTTTACCTGCAAGCTGACAACGGTCAGGTTTTTGGACTGATCGTGGAGCAGAAGAGTGATAGTCATACTGAATGATGGGACAGGCTCAAAGGGCTGAGTGGCCTCCCCTGCTTCTCCTGTTTTGATAATTCTATATATTGAGCCAACAACCTTCATCCCTCAGAGTTCTGCTAGTTGAATCAATTCTGCGCCCCACTCCCACGCTGACGTGTCTGTCCATGGCCTTGTGCACTTGTAACCTCGTGCCAAACCGTGGTCACCCATAAATTGGAGGAGCAACACCTAATGTTCCACCTGGGCACACTCCAACTGGACGGCATTAACATTAACTTCCCCGGTTTCTGCTCACCTACTCTCTGTTCTCCTTCTGTTCCCTATCGCTCTGTCTCCTTTCCTTCAGCTCTTCACTCCCTTCCCTCTCCACTCACAGAGCCATTCCCCCCTCCCCCTGTTTACTGGTGTGCTGTCCCTCCCTTATCCATCTATTACCTCCTGCCTGTGGGCCTCTGCTCCTGCCCCTCCCCCCCGCACATTATTTTATTCAGGCACCTGTTTACATTTTGCTCATTTCTTGATGAAAGGCTCAAGCCCAAAATGTTGGTTATCTATCTGTACCTTTACTACATAGAGTACCCTGACCTGGTGACTTTCCCCAGGACTGTGCTTTTTACTTCAATCGCTGCATTTTGCAGACTTTCTAACTGCAGGCCCACACCAAGAGCTGAAAATTGAACCTTCGTGGACATCAGCAAAAGGCAGAACATTAAACGGACGTGTCCACGTTAGAGAGTAAAAACACAGAAATGCTAGAGGAACTCAACGGGTCTCCCAGCGTCCATTGGAGGTCCTGATATTTCGGGCCTGAGACCACCTTCTCAGGCTTGAATCGTCGGTTATGTATCTTTGCCTCATCCGGACGCTGCAAGACCCGCTGAGTTCCTCCAGTATCTCTCTGGTTTTACTGCATCCTAGCGTCTGCAGACGTTCGTGTTACACTCCATGTTGGAGAGATTCTGCTGAAAACCGTTATCCATGTCATGGAGTGGGTTGAGTGCAGGTATACAGTGCAAGCTTCCTTTCACAATAGGGAGCGATACACAGCTGTGTGCCAATTTGATCAGGAAAGCTTCACATCTGAGTGAAAGACCGATACCCATTGTGTCACAACAGGTTTGTCCGTGGACTACTTTATTTCATCTCTCTCTGGGTCTGCCTTGCTGGGTAATTTTTCAATTAAGTGTATGATCTTTGCACAGCGGGAGCTGTCTCTGAGTGGAGCTTTCTGTCACACTGTAGCCAAAAATCTCTTGCAATGTCAGAGCCCTCTTCAACATTAGATCAGTGTTTGAAAAAAGTGTTCCACTTTACTGCACAGTAATAGCTGATTGCAGTCATTTCAACCCGTGCCGCCCAATTACACCCAAATTAACCTACCACCCCGCACATATTGGAGAGGTAGGAGGAAACCAGAACACCCAGGGAAAACCCACGCAGACATGGGGAAGAATGTACAAACTCGTTACAGACTGCGCCAGATTCGGCACCGGGTGGCTTGCACTGTAATAGCGTTACACCAACCCGCTGCACTCGCATGAAAAAAAATGAGGAAAAAAATTCAAACTTTCCTTCATGGAGATTAATACCACCATTTCTCAGCCAAAATAAAATCTCAAGTGAGGACAACCTACATGGATCAGAGTTTCCTCGCAGTCTAATGATAAATGGAAAGAATTCAGCCCCAATTCTGGCACTATTTAACTAATTTGGGTATCAGGAGCGAGATGTATTCGGTTGTCAACAACAGATGATCTTTGTCAAGTGTTGGTGGCAATACAAATAAAGATTTTGTCAGAGATTTTTACAAGGGTCAACTGGGGAGGGGCATATCACTCTCCCTGTCCACATTGTATGAAGCCTGCAGAATTACCCGCAAGCATGTTATTTCAAAACAAGCATGTTATTTCAGGTTTGACGTTGGGTTGACAAGATTGTGGGTCGTGCCTGAAGCTGTTACATTTTAGTTTCTGCTTTCCATTTGTCTGTTTTGACTTGGGAAGCAGATACCATGAGAAGATCCAAGGACAGATGTGGTGGGGTTGACCTTTCGGTGCAGCCGGCTTGCAGACAATTCACTCGATTGCCCCGTGTCTTTTTTTCAGGTGGTGCGGCTTGTTCTTGAAAGAGGACGTCAGGCGACAGCTGAAAGTCCTGCTTCTGGAAGCCATTGGGGGCTCATTCCCACTGACAGCGGACACGGGAAACAAGACGAATGTCCTGATGATTCCATGGCAACCACCTCTGCCGTAGTGCCCAAGGACTACAGCTTTGTGACAGATGGTAGGAGTTGATGTTCAGAGAGCAAGCAATGCACTGGTGTGGCTGTCGTTTTTCGGATAATTTATTGCCTGTTTCTGTTACAAGGGATCTGTGCGGATGATTGTTAGAATTAATTTAGTAAAATAAATCTCTATCCTCACAGGCACATCCCTTCAAAGAATTTAATTTGTGTTTGACACACGTTTGGTACAGTAATAATTTTGCTTTGGATGTCAGCTATTGGAAGAATATTTTGGAAAAGGCATCTCCAGCATGCATTTATTACACATTACTTTGAATGAAGTTCCAAATATTAGTCAGATAAAAGAACTTTACCTTTCTTATATTCTGTCTTGCATTCTCCAAGCAGACGGCATCAATATTGACTTCTCCATTTTCCATTAACTCCCTCCCTGGTCTCGCTCTCTCTTTCCCTACTCTGTCCCCTTTCTCCTCCTATCAGAGAGCTTTCATTAATCCTCTTCCATTTCCCCCTATCACTTCTTAACTTCTAAACTCCAACCTGTACCCACTTATTACCTCTCCTTAGCCTGTGGTCCTTCCCCCTCCCCACTACTATTTATTCCAGGTAACTGCCTGATTTTCAGCATTCCTGCCATTTACCATATGTTAAAGTCACCCCACCCTATTTTAAGCCCCACAGTCTGGTACTTTCCATAGGTTGCGGGTAAAGATCTACCCCTCCCCCCAAAAAATTTTGGCCTTGGCTGCCCGCCCTCCAGAGCTCCTGAAGCCTTGACTGTGGGCTCTTACCTAAGCCCCAATATTCCAAATGTGGGTGTGCACCTCTGTCCCGGCTGCCTGCCTATTGGAACTTTCAGTGCCTCAAGTGACACAGGTACTTGTCAAAAATAATGTGTGTGCAATAGTCGACCCCCTAAAATTAACTTAAAAATTGGTCCACAAAATATTACACGAGTCTATTCAGTCTTTCCTCTCGACGCTGCAAGACCTGCTGAGGTTTTGTGCACTGCACTAGACCCCAGCATCTGCAGATTTTCTTGTTTACCTTCAAGTAGGAAACTTACTGTATTTGATAGCATATAAGACCCACGGACATATGACAAAAACTGCAACTAGGAAAACAGGAAAAGTTTTAAAAAAATAACACTGCTGTAATTTACAAGAGAAAACAGAAGTAGCTTCACTATATCAGAAAACATTTTTGCTGTAGGTCCCCGTATTGGTCCCGCTGCCCTGCTCTCTCCCGGAGGCCCGCTATCGGACCCCGCACTTATCCCATTGCCCCGCTCTCTCCTGGGGGGGGTGGAGGGATCAGAGTGGGGTGGTGGGATCAGTGTGGGGACTGGTGGCGGGCTGTCGGAGGGGGAGTGGGGAAGCGGGGCGGTGTGATCAGTGTGGGGACTGACAGAAGAGAACGGGGCAGCGGGCTACTGGGAGAGTCTCCCAACAGCCTGCCACCAGCCCCCAAATTGATTCCACTGCGCCACTCCCGCCACCCCCCCACCCCAGCAGCTCCCCACCAGTGACAAGGATCCCTGTCGGCGTTACATACCATTATCACCCTAACTTCAACTTCGCATATTAGACACGAGGGATATTTTTGAGCCAATTTTTTGGGGAAAAATTGGGTCTTATATGCCATCAAAAACAGTAATCTCCATGGTCAGATTGGGCCAAAAGCGCATGGTTCAGTCCCTGTGCTCTCTATGACTCTAAAGAATGAGATTTTCCATGTCGGACCTTTGCAAATCTCATGTATTGCACAAAATAATTCAGTTTCAGAAAGAGTAAAATTTATTTTCCTGGAATGGGTTCTATTCGCTGATAACCACCACACAATATACAATAAATGAATTTGTCTTGCATTAGTAAGGTTTCTGCAGGGATCAGTGCCTTCATGAACATCAGTCAGATAAGAGAATCACACAGAATAATTAATATATTTCAGAAATAGACTGCCCTGGCAAGAACACATGCATGAATTTATGACATCCTGAAATTCTGAATAAATTGGCACATCATGAAGGATTAACACTTTGACTCATGTTTTAGTGACACTGTTGCCTAACTATTAGTTCTCAGCTCTAATTTTCCTTACTTTGCTACATTTGGCATAGATTACAGAAGGTAGAATTGGTGGCAGTGTTTGTACAACCTGGTGACTGTCTTTAGAATCACCTGAATGTAGAAAAATGATCAGAGCCTGTTGCCTGCAATAAGCAATTCCTCTCCAAATAGCATTGCCTACCTAAACTTATATAGATGACACAATTTCAAAGAAGCATCTTTTGCATGTTCCTTATTGGATCACAGCCATAAACAATCGAACACAGATGAGCCCCAATATTTCTGAGCATTGGGTCAAGTCAAGTTTATTGTCATCTGATTGTCCAAGTACAACATTCTCCAGTCCTCAGTGCAAAAACACGCAAGCACACAACCAGGCATTACTCACCTATAAGCAAACAATACATATGCAAGACAAGTATTTCATCTAAACAAATAAATATTGTTTCATACATATGAGAATCTCGGGTGGTCAGTGTGAGTAGTTTCTTTGGTCGTTCAGCATTCTCACTGCCCATGGGAAGAATCTGTTCCTCAGCCTGGCTCTGATACTTCTGTATCTCTTCCCTGATGAGAGCAGCTGAAAGATGTGAAGGGGTCCTCAATAATCTTCAGGTAATGCTCCCGGTACATCACGTCAATGTGGGGGGGTGGGTGGTGGGAGTGGGGTAGAGACATTCCTCCAGTGATCCTCTCCACCACTCTAACAGTCCTGTGGATTGACCTCCATTCCATTTCTGTGTACCAATGAGTTAGTTGTCCAATGAACCATCAATTTCACATTTTACGAGTGCCTGTGTGTGTGTGGCTTGGAGTCATGAATCCCATAACGCTCGGGCAACTTTTGTATTTCACCCCTTCCTCAGAACTCGCTCCCCCCGCCTCCCACCTTCACTTCTGGCAGCAGATAGGAATGTTTGAAAACACAGTTTCTTTCCTGTTGTAATGGAGTATTGAATGATGCCTTGCACTGTCCAGCTACATTTAAATACTATATCCTGTACTTTTGCCTTGTGTGAGATATATGAAATATTTCTGATTAAAATAGTCATCAGAAGTTCAAAAATAATCCGCAACTTTGTAACGTCCAAGACGTCTATTAAAGATGCACCTTTTATGACAATGGAGTGGATTATTGCTTTTAAATTGGCCAATTTTTTTTTAAATAATTTTTTTATTTTTCAAACTATGAACCATATCAAACCAAAATATGTACAAACGTTTCTCATTAAATTTACACAGTGGTCTTTTCTCCCCTTTTTTTTCCCCTTTCCCTCCCTCCCCTCTACCCACACCCCTCCAAAACCCAGAAATATTCAACATTTACAATACAATAAAACCATAAAACAATATCTTCACTCAAAGGAAAATAAACAAAGAAAAATGCGTCAAAACACTGAATCTAGTCGTTTTGTCTTCTTATCATTTTCATTCTCATTTTAGGGGATGGAGGTTGTAGGCAAGATCTCTCTGATATATTCCATGTATGGTTCCCAAATTTGTTCAAATATTGTGACTTTATTTTTTAAATTATATGTTATTTTTCCCAATGGAATACATTTCCATGTACTCATGCTCTCTTCCATTTTCCAAGTTGATATTATACATTTTTTTGCTATCGCTAAGGCTATCATAATAAATCTTTTTTTGCACTTTATCCAATTTGAGGCCTAATTCTCTACTTCTTACTTAAAAGAAATATCTCTGGTGTTTTTGGTATTTTTTTTTTGTAATTTTATTTGGTATCTGATTTAATTCTTCCCAAAACATATTTACTTTCGTACATGCCCAAGTTGCATGTAATGTTGTTCCCATTTCCTTCTTACAGTGAAAACATCTATCCGATAATGTTGAATCCCATTTTTTTAATTTTAGAGGAGTGATATATACCCTGTGTAACCAATTATACTGTATTATACATATCCTTGTGTTTATTGTATACTTCATAGTTCCAGAACATAACTTTTCCCATGCTTCATTTTTTATCTTTATGTTTAAATCCTTTTCCCACTTTTGTTTAGGTTTATAGCTTATTTCATCATTTTCCTTATCTTGCAGCTTAATGTACATGTTGGTTATAAATCTTTTAATTATCATTGCGTCTGTAATCACATATTCAAAGCTGCTTCCTTCAGGTAATCTCAAGCTGTTTCCCAATTTATCCTTTAAATAAGCTTTCAGTTGATGATATGCAAACATTGTCCCATGAGTTAAAATTGGCCAATGTTGAGTGTGGATAATGCTCTGGTGCAAAGTGATTGAACTAAGTTTATCAAATTAGTTCCTGATGGGTCTTCTTGCTTCTCTTGTGTGTGGGGGGCCTGCTGCATTGAAAGATCACCAACACAGTTAGCGCTGTTACAGCGAATCTGGTGCTTTCACATTCTGTGTCAGTGTCCTGCGGGTGCTCCAGATAACTCCCACCATTCATAACGTTGTTGGTCAATTGCTTCTCTTGTGTGTGGGGGGCCTGCTGCATTGAAAGATTGGCAGCACAGTTAGCGCTGTTACAGCGAATCTGGTGCTTTCACATTCTGTGTCGGTGTCCTGCGGGTGCTCCACTTTACTCCCACCATTCATAACGTTGTTGGTCAATTGCTTCTCTTGTGTGTGGGGGGCCTGCTGCATTGAAAGATTGGCAGCACAGTTAGCGCTGTTACAGCAACTGGGTTTCAAATCTGGTGCTGTCTGTATTTTATTGTGACATAAACCCCAGTTTTTTTATTCTTGCCCTACATGTTTATTGTCTTTATCAGTGGTTCTCAACCTTTTTCTTTCCACTCGCATCCCACTTTAAGTAATCCCTATGCCATCAATGCTCTGTGATTAGTAAGGGATTGCTTAAGGTGGTGTGTAAGTGGGAAGGGAAGGTTGCAAATCACTGCTTGAGACCCAATTGTTACTGAAATATTTTGCTTGAGAAAAATTGTCATTGGCCCATTTCCTTTGGAGTTGTGAAACCATGCACATAACGAGTCAATGGGGGATGATTAAAACAGTGGTTTTCAAACTCTTTCTTTCCACCCACATACCTCCTTAATCAATCCCTTACTAATCGCAGAATGCTGATGGCATAGGGATTGCTTAAAGTGGGATGTGAGTGGAAATAAAAAGGTTGAGAACCACTGACCTGTAGGATGATTTGCCCTCGCAGCATGCAAAACAAAAATGTTCACGTTCTCCTCAGTACATGAGAGCAAACAACTCAATTCAGTTCTTCATCTTTGATGAGTTGTGAAGTACTTTGTATGTTTATCAATGTTCAACAGGGGTAAGCTGTTGCTATTGAAGAATGATGGTCACAGAGGAGCAGTTCTCCTTTCATAAATTTGGCTTCTTAAAAGAGGAGACTGGTGCTCCCTAGTTTTGTTTGAAGCGAGTGGATTATATTTCAGTGTCGATTCTGCATCCTGCACTCCCTGTGTATGACTTGGCCCCAGGAACACCAGATTTGTTGACCCGGAAAACTGATACAGTAAAACTGTTGTTATTTGGAATTCAAGCAACCAGCAGCCTAAAGAAACCGGCAAAAAGAATTGCAGAAAGTAAATAGATTAAAAAATAGAAGTTTAAAATTGGTGCGCTTCACCGTTAGTTCAATCACATAACCACGTAATTCACTTCTCCGGCATCTACCAACCCCATAGGTGCTGGATACCAGGGTGGGGAGTGGGGAGAGGTGGGTTGGTTTACTATACATGATTTCCATGATTGGGAGAATATGCAGCCCATTTCGATTCTGTAGTGTAGTCATTTCTGGAGATAAATGAGAGCTGTTCATCAGCTGTCCCAGATACAGAGATAATGTACGTTTTCAGTTTGAAAAATCTCAAGGGATATTTTATGGGTCCTGATTGTTAACTGAATGGTTTAATTCCCAAAGGGACTAGGCCCAAAATGTTGGTTACCCTTTACTACCTGCTGAGTTTCTCCAGCTCATTTGTATATTGTGCATTTTATTAGCATTTGAATGTCAATGTGAGTTTATTGTCATATACGTGAGTACAATGTGCAGATGTACCAAGATCTGCTGTCATTTCATGGTGACTGTTGTGAAAATTCTGAAAGTGCAGCCTCTGTGTGGAGAAAAAAAAATTCCCCTGCTCAACCGCCAACTTCTCACGTTTGGCCCTAGACACCCCACCATGGATAAAAGATTTTTTTTAACTGTCTACCTTATCTAATTAGTAAAAGCCTAGTAGCTTGAATATGCTTGAGATTGTCTGATCTTGGAAGCTCAGCAGGCTCAGGCCTGGTCAGGACTTGGAGGGGAATCTGCCTCAGAACACCAGGTGTTGTAGGTTTCTGTGAGGGCCCTACAGTAGACAAATGCTAAAGAATTTCATGGACTTAACACTCTAAATGTGGTATTACGTGACAATAATGGAATCTTTACCTTTATTTGTTCCCACATCATTGTTTACAGCCCATTCAGGTCAAACCTCGGTCTCCTCCTGTTCAGAAAAACAAATCTCTTTATAACTTCAGGCCACATCCACAGTGGAGGAAGAGGATAATAGACCAAACGCACTGTGAAATTAAGACTGTCATGGGCTGAATTTAATTTTAAATTAATTCTTCATTTCGAGATCCAGCAACGGTTCCAGGCATTTCCAGCCCACGAGCCCTTGCCAGCCAAGTGCACTCAATTAACCTACTAACCGCGCAGTCACAGGGAGAACGTATATTCTTCTTATAGACAGCGGCAGATTTGAACCTGGGTCACTGGCGCTGTAATACTGTTGCGCCAACTACTATTCTTAAGGAAATCGGTGGATTTAATGTCAAATTTTAATTAAGAAGGTAATGGGACTGAAGGAAGATAATTCTCATGGGGCCGATGAAAGGAAATGGATTGGGAAAGCACAGATACATGACTTCTACAAAGCCATCTGCAGAAGTGCAAATGGTTCAAGTGGATGGGGCAGCACGGTTAGCGTAGCAGTTAGTGCAACGCTGTTACCGTGCCAGCGACTGGGATTCGAATCTGTAAAGAATTTATGCGTTCTCCCCATGTCTTCATGGGTTTCTTCTGGATGCTTCTGTTTCTTCCCACCCTTCGAAACATGCCAGGGTCGTAGGTTAATTGGAGTATTTGGTAGTGATATCCTGGGAACTATCTTTTGGAGGGCTTTACACTCAGGGGAATCTCTGTCCCCCATATCAGACCATCAGCACACTTTCAAGCACACACCGCGGGTTTCTGATGTCACGCCAAACCTCCGCAAACTCCTGAAGAAGGGCTTGTTACCGTGCTGCATGACTAAATTATCATCTTATAAAATCAGTCATGGAGATGTTTTTGGGATCTACCTTCAGGAAGAGCGTAAGGATGCATTAGTTGTGAAATCTAGTTGAGTGAGCTCACAGGAATGATGCTTAGGATGAGTGCCTTGTCCCTCTGAACAGTATTAATAAACTGAGTGAATACTGAAATGAGGTGATGGGATCAAACTCCAGCAACGGCGGCAGTGATGGAGCGGCATTAAATGTCACGTTTCCTATCATAACCGTCATTGTAAAACTAGACACAAGGGAGAGCAGCATGTCAGTGGAGAAAGTTTTGAACGAAGTGTATTCAATGGTGCAAGGTGCCCTCAAAACCACCTTATCCACATGCAGGTGTCATATTTTTAAATTTAGACATGCAGCGTGGTAACGGAGCCTGTGCTGAGCAATTGACCAACAACGTTAAGAATGGTGGGAGTAAACTGGAGCACCCGCAGGACACCGACACAGAATGTGAAAGCACCAGATTCGCTGTAACAGCGCTAACTGCGTGGGTGATCTTTCAATGCAGCAGGCCCCCCACACACAAGAGAAGCAAGAAGACCCATCAGGAACTAATTTGATGAACTTAGTTCAATCACTTTGCACCAGAGCATTATCCACACTCAACACTGGCCAATTTAAAAGCAATAATCCACTCCATTGTCATAAAAGATGAATCTTTAATAGACGTCTTGGACGTTACAAAATTGTGGATTATTTTTGAACTTCTGATGACTTTTTTTTATACATAAGATTTTGAAGTGTTCATTGTTGAGAAGAGTTTGATGGAAAATGTGCTATTTTTAATAACGCCCAACAATATATTGTTTACAGATAACATGTTTGAGGTGAAGATGAAGAAGAATTCTGGGGGTTTAGGATTCAGTTTCCTGCAGATGTTTGCAACGCCAGACCATCTGGGTGAGAGCCTGGTGAGAATAAAGAGACTGTTTCCAGGGCAGCCAGCCCAGGAGACTGGCCAGATTGAAGTTGGGGATGTCATTTTGACTGTCAATGGAGCTGCAGTGAAGGGACTGTCATATCAGGTGAGTGGCTGGATGGAGGCTGATAAGCATTCTGCGGGAGGTCGGGAGAGGCACTTGGCGAGAGTAAAAAGAACTCTGCCAGAGTGAGTGAGGAACTTGGTGAGTGTGACAGGCGATCTGGTGCTGGAGTGAGTGAGGAACTTGGTGCGTCGAGCATCATCAGTGGGGGGTGGAATAGAATTGTCCTTGTCGTAGATTGGGACCTTCAGGAGAACTGAGACCATGGAGGAGAAAGAACTGAATGAGGGGTAGGGTGAGAATGCTGGGTCAGTGGAGGATTGGACCAGGGAGATGTGAAGGGCGACAGACGGAGGCAGTTGTCTGGCAGATGTCAGATCAAGGGAGAGGGAACGAAGAGAAGAATCGCTGAGTCTCAAGTGAAATGAATTTTAAATTTAGACACAGAGCGCAGTAATGGGCCGTTTTGGCCCACGAGTCCGTGCTGCCCAATTTACTCCCAATTAACCTACACACCCAGTACATTTCAAATGGTGGGAGGAAACCGGAGCCCCCGGGGAAAGTCGCAGGGAGAATGTACAAACTCCTTACACAGAGCGCCAGATTCGAACCCCGGTCCTGATTGCTGGTGCTATAAAGGTGTAGTGCTAGCTGCTAAGCCAACCATGCTGTCCATGAATGAATGTCTGTACACTGGGGAAGTGAACCCAATGCGAGAGCCACAAAAAATGAGAGGGTCATGGAGTCCTGAAGCTGAGATACAGATCACAACAGTTGGAAATTTGAAATAAACAAATGCAGGATACACTCAGCGGGTCAGGTGGAGAGAGACAAACTGATTCCCGAAATATATCTTGTCCATGTCCCCCTCTCTCCTGTAAGGATTCAGTTTTAATCCGATTCTCTACTCTCTTGTACTGTTCTGATGAGAACTCGTTCTTCTAAGCTGCATCACCTTTTCCTGCAGTTTCATTTCTATCACGTTATCAGGACATGCAATCATCTCTGCCGTATTTCCCACACTACTGTTTTCAGCCCCACCCCCACGTTCCTTGCCCTCACCAACCTTGAACAGGCCACTTTCCCCCTCCATCCCACCCAGATGCATCTTTTTTCAAGTTCAGGTTTATTATCATCTGATTACATCTGAAACAGCATTTCTCTGGGCCGCAGGGCACACACAATTCACAGCACACGATAATCGCATGTTTACATACTTATACAATTTTAAATGTAGAAATATTTGGGATAATTTACTTGGTTGCAGGATGTGGTTCATCACTCTCACAGCCTGCAGGGAGAAGATATTTCCCAGTCCTGATCTAGATGCTCATGTACATCTTACCTGATAGTTTTCAGCATTCCTTAGGGATCATTCCTCCCGCCGATCCCAGGTCCATTCTTCCATCTCCCACTCCATCCCTTCTTCAAGGGTTACCATGCAGTGCACAAATCACTGTCCATTTTCTGCCTCCCATCCCCTCATCCAGCACCTCTACTTCCTCAGGAGGTTTGGTCTGACACCAGAAACCCTGCCAAATTTCTACAGAGGTGCGGTGGAAAGGGTGCTGACCAGCTGCATCACGGTTTAGTATGGAAACCCCAATACCCCTGAGCGCAAAGCCCTGCAAAAGGTAGTGGACACAGTCCAGGATATCACAGGCAAAACCCTCCCCACTACTGAGTACATCTACAGGGAACACTGGTGTCAGAGAGCAGCAGTGATCATCAAGGACCCTCAGCACCCAGTGCTGCCATTAGGAAAGAGGTACGTGCCACAATACTCGCACCACCAGGTTTAGGAGCCAGCTGCCCTCCAACGGCAAGGTTCCCTGTAGATGTTCTTGATGGTGGGGAGGGTTCTGTCTGTGATATCCTGGGAACTACCTTTTGGAGGGCTTTACACTCAGGGGTATTGCTGTCCCCATATCAGATAATCAGCACACTTTCATCCACACACCTGTAGAAATTTACACGGGTTTCTGATGTCATGCCAAACCTCCGCAAACTCCAAGGAAGTAGAGGCGCTGACATGCTTTCTTCATGATGCCATTGGTGCGTTGGGTCCAGGAAAGAACCCTCAAGGTAGAGGCCCAATGATCACTGGATTTTCCTGAAATCAACAATCAGCCCCATAGTTTTGGTGACATTGAGTGCACGGTTGTTGATGGTGCTCCATTCAGCCATTCAGTTTTCAATCTCCATCATCTCCTTCTTGTTTCCCTTCGTTTTAAATCCATTCTCCTCTGATTTCCCTTGACTTGCACTCCTTCCGACACAGCAGCTACAATTAACATGCGTTTACCAGCATTCCTTTACTCAACACCTGAAACAGGGTTGCAGAGGAGAGAAATTGGGCCTTCATCCTCCATAGAACATTACAGCACAGAAAAGAGGCCATTTGGACCTTCTAATCTGTGACAAACTATTATTTTGCCTAGTGCCACTGACCTGCACCCAGTCCATACCCCTTCCATCCATGTACCTGTCCAAATTTTATCATTTTAGCTGGCAGCTCACTCCCACCACTCTCAGTGTGAAGAATTCCCCCTAAACTTTTCTCCCTTTCAGACTTAACCCATGTCCTCTGGTTTGTATCTCACCTTCTCTCAGTGGAAAAAGCCTACCTATATTTACTATACCCCTCATCATTTTGTATATTTCTATCAAACCTCCCCTCATTCTTCGATGATCCAGTGAATAAAGTCCTCTCCTGTTTAGCCTTTCCCTGAAGGGTCATCAATATCCTAGTAAATCTCTGCACTCTTTCAATCTTGCCTGTAGGTAGGTGACCAAAACTGAAAAAATTTTTTATCTTCGCTGATCATCTGGAACTTTTCCTGTTTTTTAAAAAAATTTTGCTCCATCTGTGCAGCTGAATTCTGTCTCTCACACCCTTGGAATCATTTGAACATTCAAAATTTGAACATTCTTCATTGCTCTTAGCATTTTACATAAAGTTTTAGACTGACATTTCCACTCAATACTACACTTGTGCACACAACATTTGCATTTATTTTGTATTGAACAACATCCTGGCTTCCACAGCTTAGCAACAGAAGGCGATTACTTCTGATAAGGTTACGACTGTAAGCCTTATGGCTGTGTGTTTGTTATGTTTTAATGAGTCTCCAGTCTTACATTGTCCAGTCTTGTTTCCAAGGGATGTTCTTGGTCAGGATCTGGACAGTGTACCAATCGCACAGATCTTGGAAACAAAAGTAGCTGTTATTACCTTCCAACCTGGAGTACGGTTTCTATCTCTGGTCACCATTTTAAACATTCATGTTTAGGAGAGGTTGCATTAATGAGCTGCCAACACAGCATGAAATAGGTATCTGAGCTTCAGGAAGAGCCTTTTGCTATTTAATTTTTAAAAAATTTAGACATTCAGCACGATAACCGGCCCTTTTTTGCCCACGAGGCCGTGCCGCCCAATTACACCCAATTGACCTGCCCCCCGGTACCATTCAAACATTTACCTGGGAGAAGTGAAGACTTGTCATCGTTTTTAGTGCATTCAAGTTTCTGAAAGGTTCATCCAATATTCTTGTCAAGGATTAACATTATCCCTGAAAGTGACACAGGATTTAAAAGTGGAAAAGTAAAACAATTGCTTCGAAAATGTATCTCCCATCATTAGGCATTCCATCAAAGCATTATCTAGGCCTCGCAGTGTAGAGTGCTCTGCATTGAAGTTGAGAGAGTTTTGGAGTGAATTCAGCATACTGTTGCTACTATGCCACGTTAATTGCTACCATCCTAGGCTGGATCACTCAGCAGATAAAGGATGTCTGAAATCTGGAAAGAAGACCAAAATAAGTGCTCAAAATACTCAACTGGTCTGTGGATCACACAGAAAAATGCTGCAAATGGATAAGTGAGGAGATGTGTGTGTGAGAAAGACAGCATGAAAACTGTGGAGTTCGTGTCTCCTTTGAAGAGCTGGAAAAACATCTGAGTTGGAAGGGTGTTAGGTTTGGGTGGAGATGGTGGAAGATGACCAGTTGAATGAGGAGGCTGGTGGGAGTGAAGGCGTGAACAAGGAATATTTGGTTGTTGTCTGAGAGGGGGAGTTAATGGTCCAGTGTTCCAGAGAATGGCTAGCCCAACCTCTAAGCAGTGGTGGCATTCCTGTTCCTGCCATGAGGGAAGGTGCCGTCAGCCTCCTTGTTAATCAAATCATTCACCGTTTCCATCACGATGTCTGGACCACCATCTTCCATAGTCCTGGTCTTCAGCTCTCCAGAACGGCCATTCACTCCACGGCATCCCAATCATTCTACCTTTGTGTTTCACCTTGGTAGTCGGTGTTCCTCCAGCATTTCTGTTTTCTTATTCCCCAGTCCTCACCAACTCGGCTATCCTGTCTTCAAGGCATCTACCTGACCTGCTGAGTATTTCCAGCATGCGGTGCCCTTTATCCTAGGATCCCAGTGATTAACACACTGTACAGCAGTATCAGCATGTTGAACTCACTCCAGAACTTCAACAAGGCAGAGTTCAACACATTGCCATGACTACCTATTACTTTGCATGTGACTGTCAAGAAATACATTTCTGGGCAATTACTTTTTTCAGTTATATTTTTGTTGAATAGATAAAAATGAAACCAGGAACAGTGTATTCAGAGAGGGAAGTATGGAATTACTAGAAGGCTTGGAGGGTAGGTTGGAGACAAACATTGCTTCTTTTTTGTGTGTGATGGGGAATACAGCACTGGAAAAAATGCTCAGGAAAGATTGTTAAATTCTAATTAGATGCAATAAGGAAATAGATGCTTTTCTACATTCTACCTGGGAATGTTCAAAATTAAAACCCTTTTGGACAGCATTGGGTTTATTTTTGGAAAGAGTTACAGTTAATTAGCCTCAAGATCTAATTTTTTTTTAACTTTAAATAAATAGCAAAAATAATTTTTTAAAATACCCCTAGCAGTAGCTAGAAAATGTGTGGCAGTAACTTGGAAATCAGATATGTATTTGGGAATGGACAGATGGCCAGACTGAAATAGGTCATTGGACACCACTTGAAAAGATTACATATAATTGACGTAAGAAATTTGAAATTTAAAAAAAAATTGGGAGTCATGTTTAGAAATTGAACAAATTGAGTTGTAATTTCCCACCCTGAATCTTCCGACTCCTAAAATCAAGAAAATTAAGATATGTTAGATTTTATTTGATAGTTTTAATATTTTTTATAATTACTGTCCAGATGTTTTCTTTCTTCCTTTTCTTTCTCTTTTATTCCTTCTTTTCTATTGGGTTGTTGAGGGAGGGGGAATTTTTTTAAAGTCACTACGTATTTTTTAAATTATACTCCAATAAGAAATTTATGTGAAAGTTTTTTAATGCATATGTGAAATTAAATAAAATTTTCAAAAAAAAATCCAGAATGATTGTTAAGGGAAACTCATTAAATAGAGTGGAGTTGGCATCATGGGCAGATAGGGTTAAACTATCTCAACCAAACATCCTTATAGCAGGACAGTTGAATTTCTCATCTTATAATTCTAGTTATTTTTAAAGACTGAAGGGGAGAGATTAAAGCATTCTTAACCGATAGTTTAATTTTTATCCAAACAATATTTATCTTCTATCACACTAGGAAGGCAGGGCAGATTCAATGGTCTATTTCTGCTCCTGTGTATTATGGCCTTATGTGTTACTCCATTAATATTAGGTGGTTGCTTTCTTCCCTGCCATATTTCTCCTCTAACTTTGGAGAGAGGTTCCACAGGTATAGCGTGTCCCCGGAGACCTGCTCAGGGCATCTTTCTTTCTTCACAACCCGTCAATGATGGGGAGCAAATTGCTTCGCCCCCAAAAGGACGCACCGCAGCCAAGCACGGCCAGCGCCTGAAGGTCGTGGGCGTTGGGGACTGGGTAGATGCGAGGAGAAGAAGGGCTCAGGCCCGAAACACTGGTAATATATCTTGACCTCCTATGGGTGCTGAGAGACCGGCTGAGTTCCTCCAGAATTTCTGTGTGTTTTTACTGATGTGGGAGACCACCGACTGATTGAAAGGCTGATTTTTCTTACTTCTGAAATAAGACCATCTATGGCAATTCTTTTGTAGATTAATTTGACCACTGTGTCAAGTAGATTAGTAGACCACTTGAGCCATAGGATAATATTTTTAATGATTTGGCCTTGCATTCCTCTCAAGTTATGTATCGGAAGCATATGACTAATTCATGCCGATATTTGACCCAAGGACATGAGAACCTCTTTCAATTATGCGATGAGTTGAGACATTTAAGCCAATTAGTCATTCCGTATCGACATTTGATATCTGCCCCAATCAGCTATTGAAAGATTAATATTCTATACAGGAGAGAGGCAAACAAATCCATTCAAACCCTGTTCCTTTCTTAAGTGGAAAAGCCTGTCCTTATAGTTTAGGTCACTGACTAGCTAAGCCAAGATTGATTATTCCTCGCTCCACTTTTAACTTCCTTGTCCTTTTGATGACTCCTGTATTATGTCTTTGTCAACATTTTAATGGCACCCTACTCTGTTCCATTCAGTCATTTACAACAGTTCTTCAATGGGCAGAGAAATAATTTGTGTGAATTAAGTAAAGGAATTGCAGTTCATTCTTATAAATGATTGTGCGCCTTTCCCACAGTGCTTGCAGCAATAGATCAGAGCGATTGCAAGAAGATGGTATCTGATTGAGATTTCTGATCAGTTGTTATCGCATTTTCAACAGGAGGTGCTTCATCTTCTACGAGGAGCGCCCCCTGAAGTCACGATGAGGATGTGCAGGCCTACACCAAACACCCTGCCTGAAATCGACTCTCAAATGCTGGTCAGTGCATGTGTTTTATTCCCGTTTAAAAATTTCCCACACTCTTCTACAAATTGTTGTGCACTAGTAAAACTTGCGAGATTGAAACCCCGGTCTCCAGATCCACCAAATCTGATTCACACACAATGCGCCCAATAGTGTCCCCTGCTCTACTCACTACTGACTATGAATCTTTTCTGGACCCAACATCGCAACGTCATCTTACCTCGCTGCTTCGACCCAGTAACATGGGTCAACCATTTTAAATAGATCCCGCATCATTACGCTCCACTGCTGAGAGTACCTACCTTGGCGGATCGAAGATGGGTAAGCCTAGACCCCACCCCCCTCCCCCCCAATCCACCTTCAATTTTTTTCCCCCCCCACACAGAACTCGAAAGGCAGATAAAACCTGGCTTTCAAGCTCTGTGCAAAAGGGGCTGGAGACTCATGGGGTGGGAAGTGGATGCTGGTTTACAATGTGTGCGTTATAGGAGTACGTGGAGTATAAAGACGAATTCAGTTCGGGGACGATGGAGCAACGGTCATGCCAGATTCCCAAAGCTGCTGCTCTTTTCAATTTGATTCCCCTGTTAGGTTCATGTTAAAATTAAACTCTTGATTAATCTTGTTATCATTTCATAAGAATATAAGAAATAGGATCAGGAGTCAGCCATCCAGCCCATTGAGCCTGCTCCACCATTCAATAGCTGATCTGATGATAGGCTCATCTCCACCTACCTGCTTTTTCCTCAAATCCCTTAATTCTCTTATTATGTAGAAATTTATCCAACCTTGACTTAAATATATTTACTGAGGTCACTTCCACTGCTTCTGCAGATTCACCACCCTCTGGGAAAAGCAGTTCCTCCACATCTCCATCCTAAATCTACTCCCCTGAATCTTGAGGAGGTGTCCCCTAGATCTGGTCTTCCCCAACAATCCAAACAACCTACCTACCTCTAAGTTATCTCTGCCTTTCAGAATTTTATATGTTTCAATAAGATCGCCTCCCATTCTTACAAATTCCAGCATGTACAGTCTCTCTTCATAGGTCATCTGTTTTCCGTGAACTTTCTTCGAGAATTTAAAATGGCACTGGAGTGCACCAACCTTTTCCAGGCTGTGTATACAACACGCATTTTGGTGGGCCTGTATTAGTTCAGGTGAGGATTAAAAGCCTGTGGACTAGAAGTTCATCTGAGCTTGAGAATAGGCTGTAAAAGGCAGGTTGTCGGGGAATGTTCCAGTCTGGTGTGAAGATTCAAATGGCAACTTTTTCAAGCATACATCCATAGTTTTCACCTCTTTAATGGCAGAGGCAGTGGACAAAAAAAGACTCCTCTCCCTGTTTGCTCATGCAGAAGCATTCCACTATACATGGGGATTTGTCTTTTGTGCATGGGTCATTGGACCCAGGGTCAGACATCCGAGCAATGCCAGTTGAACGCACCTTTCCAGTCCCCCAGAAATTCTGGGCTCTGTTCTCTCAGTCTGTCAAATTTAAAAACCGGTAGAGAGGGGAAAGCAGATTTTGGTTTCTGTGGCTAAACATGGGCAAGGACAGCGACTTCTGGGTTCATCCGCTTCTGTGAAATGGAGAGCACTGAGCTTGCTGGCAGGAGGTGAGCACACCTGCCCCTCTGTATTTTGCTCGATGTGGGAAAGACTGGGCGCAGTCTCAAAGATTGCTTCGCTCTGTCCTCATCAGTGACCCAGTGATCTCCCAGTGGCCAACTACTTCAATTCTGCCACCCACTCCCATGCTCACATGTCCATCCATGGCCTTGTGTACCATCCCACCAAGACCACTCGTAAATTGGAGGAACAACGCTTGGTTTTTTTCACCTAGGCACTCTCCAACCGGAAGACATTAATGTCGACTTCTCTGCTAGCCCACTCCATTCTCCTTCCACTTCGTCGTCTTTCCTCCAGCTCTCCTTTCCTCCTCTCCATTCACGGAGCCATCCCTCCTCCCCCTGCTTGCTGCTGTGCCCTCCTTGTCCTCCTCTCACTTGCCTTTGGGTCCATACCTTGATGAAGGGCTCAAGCCCGAAACGTTGGTTATGTACCTTTATCTTTGCTATAAAAAGAACACTGTGACATGCTGAGTTTCTCCAGCGTTGTGTGTTCCTAGAAGGATGATCAAGCATACATTCTTCACCAGAGCTTGATTCACTTCATTCAGGCACCTGCCTGGCTCTTGCTCACACTTTGACAATGGCAAAGTAAGATACCTGCATTAAGAATAAACAGTTTAAAATACAAAAATATTATACTTACAAGGAACAAACTTCACATGCATGAATATATAAACCTTAAAGCGTTTTAGTTTATTTTCAGTCACATTCTTTGAAAACATTTAACCATTACTGTACTTTCCCCACCACAGAACAACCCAAAAGATTAAACAAAACATTATAGATAATTAGCCCCCCCCCCCCCCACCCTCTCACTCTCCCAAGTTTACAAATAAAACCTCTGGTTGGTGCAACTCTTATTAAGGGAGTCACCCCAATGACGAGCGGCATCAACCGGCTCTTCATCCTAATCAGAGCATCCAGGAGTTGGAATATTATGTTGAAGTTGTAGAAGGCATTGGTGAGGCCAAATTTGAAGTATGGTGTGCAGTTTTGGTCGTCGAATTATAGGAAGGATATAAGCAGAATAGAGAGAGAGAGAGAGAGTACAGAGGAGATTTACGAGAATGTTGCCAGGGTTTCAGGGTGTGAGTTATAGGGAAAGGTTGAGCAGGCTGGGAGTTCACTCTCTGGAGGGTAGAAGGTTGAGGGATAATTGGATGGAGGTATTTAAAATTATGTGGGGGACAGAAAGAGTCAATGTGGACAGGTTTTTTCCACAGAGAGGGGGAGATTCAAACATGGAGGACATGGACAGAGATTGAAGGGGGAAAAGTTTAGGGGAAACATGAGGGGGAATTTCTTCACTCAGAGGGTGGGGTGAGTGTGGAATGAGCTTCTGGCCGAAGTGGTAGATGTGGGCTTGATTTTAATATTTAAGTAAAAGTTGGATAGGTATATGGACAAAAGGGGGAGTGGAAGGTTCTGGGCTGGGTGTTGGTCAATGGAACTAGGTGGGAGAAGGTGTTCGGCATGGACTAGAAGGGCCAAATTGGCCTGTTTCTGTGGTGTAATTGTCATATGGGCGACACCATTGCTGTTTCATACGACTTTTGTTCAAACAGCTGCTACGAGCAAAGCACGACCAAGGCACTCCGCTGGCTGAATATTTTCCCCCATCTTCACCAAAGAACATTGACAATTTAAAATGTATATTTTTTACCTCTTCTTTTATTCTTGTTTATTTTAATTTTTAAACATTTATTTTCCTCAATATATTTGCCAGTTGCTTGAATTCCGGATAACAGGGGTTTTACTGTATTTGGTATCATCAATGTTACCTTTTGCTTTGAAATGCTAGACTCCGATATCATCCCCTGTGAACGAACTGTCTGTGTTGAAGCCGCCCCACCCACAGCTGCAGGACCTGCTTCAGGAGGACAACCTGCACCAGGGAGCAGGGGTGAGAGATCGGCCCCAGGGTCGGTGCGGTTCAAGCGACCTCGAGTCTGGAGAGGACACACTCGAGGAAGGCATTGAACGGGAGCAGCAGTTCCAAGATGTTCCGCTTGATGCGACAAACCTGGAATTAGTTACTGCTCTGGCTGAGGACCTGCGGCAGAACTGTCACTCTGTCTGTGACTTACCTGATCCGTTGCTGGAGGCAGAGAGGTGAGCACCGTCAATCTTCACGTTGCTTCAGAGTGTCGGGGATGCCCACAAATAGCCACAAATCACTTCAGCTCTGGATAAGCACATGTCTGTCCATGGTCTCAAACATTTCCAAACACAAATTGGAGGAACAACGCCTCAACTTTCATTTGGGAACCCCTCCAATCAGATGGTATTAACGTACATTTCTCCAGTTTTCATTAAACCCCATCCCCCACCATCTTCTCCCTGACAGCTTTCCTCCAGCTCTCTCCCCCAATTTCCCTCTGACTCCTTTCAAAGAGCCAAAATCAATTCTCACCTTTCCACTTATCGTATTCAATTAACACCTTTATGTCTGTTGGTCTGGACTCCTTCCCCTACCATTCTTCAGATGCCTTCCTGATGTTTGCTTATACCTCAGGCCCAAAACGTCAGTAATATATCTTTATTTCCTATGGCCGGTGAGAGACTGGCTGAATTCCTCCCGTTTTCTGTGTGTTTTTTACTACAATCACAGCATCTGCAGACTTCTGTGTTTTACCACCAACAATCTGATCTGTACAATAAGTCTGTGAAAATATAATTGTACAGTGGAATGAATTAGATTTGCATTTTCAATCTGGCAGCACAAGTCTCGCGTCTGGTTTACTTTTCAAATTGTTGCCTTCTTTCCCAAACTGTGCTATTCATAGTTAAACAAATCCAACTTTCTCCACTGTCTGGTTGTCTCCCCTGCTTCAGAATGTGCCACCTGTGTGCATAAGCTTCCTCAGTGGCCAGACACCAGAGCAGCTTCATTTCATCCTGTCGGCTGGGGATTGTGCCCTCTGTAAGAAGGATGACCAAACCATGGTAGTGAGAAGTGGTACATCATGGGGACACTTCACAGATGCATAAGTAATCATGATTGCTGTAGTGCTCAGAGAACGGTCTGAAGACTTTGTCAAATAAGCATGCCAGATGCAAGGAGCAATTTAAAGCCAAGGGATGGCAGTGGAGAGGTGGTGAGAGCCGCTCGGTTGGCGTAGCAGTTAGTGCAACACCTTTACAGTGCCGGCGATCGGGATGTGGGTTCGAATCCCATGCTGTCTGTAAGGAGTTTGTACGTTCTCCCCATGTCTGCATCGGTTTTCCCTAAGGATTCCGGTTTCCTCCTACCATTCAAACCATGTGGGGTTGTAGGTTAATTGGGTGTAAATTGGGCGGCACAGACTCGTGGGCCGAAATGGCCTGTTACCATGCTGTAGATCTAAATTTTTAAAAAAACCAACAAGCACATATAATCTGTGACCCAGTTTTCAGGAACTGGTTTTATACCCAACCACTTTCTGTAATTTTCTACTGTAAAGGTTTACCTATAGACCCATTCAGGAGTATATATAATGAAAGGTTAAAAATGCCAAAATGTTAAGTTTAATCTATCCTGCCTGTACGTGTTCATTTGTCTGCCTTGAAGCCTTTTAAGTGCCCCTCTGGTCGTACTTCCACCATAACACCTGGCAGTCATTTCTAGGCATCAAGCACTCTCTGCATTAAAAACAAACACCCTGCTTTAAAATTTGTCCCTTTGCTTGGAGGAAAAAAAATTGTGTCTACCCTACCTGAGCATCAATGCATGCAGTTTTTCAGACCTGAGAGTACAGTAAAGTCCCTGGTATCTGGAATTCAAGCAAGAATCGAGGAAAATAAATAGGCTAGAAAATATGCAAGTTTAAAATTGGCACGTCTTGCCGTTAGTTCCCCAATCCACACAACGACGCAATCTCAAGTAACTGTAAAATACACTTATCCAGCACCTACCAATCCCCATAGTTCCCGGATGCCAGGGGGTTGACTGTGTTTTAGTCATATATGAAATCGACAGAGGCTTTTCTTGATGTGATGTCCATCAGCATATGAAGATATGAAATTGTGAATAAAAATGTAAGTTCTGTTCTACCTAAAGGAGATTCTTTAATTAAGACTATAAGACATAGGAGCAGAAATAGGCCATTCTGCCCTTTGAGTCTGTCCCACCTTTTAATCACGAGCTGATCTTTTTCCCCACAAGCCCACTCCCTGGCCTTCTCCTCAGAACCTTTGATGCCCTGACAAGAACTTATCAATCTCTGCCTTAAATGCACCCAATGACCTGGCCTCCATAACAGCCTGTGGCCACAAGTTCCACAGATTTACCACCCACTGGCTGAAGAAATTTCTCCGCATCTTTGATCTAAGCGAACACCCTTCAATCCTGAAGGTGTGCCCTCTTGTCCTAGACTCTCCCACTGTGGGAAACCACCTTTGTACAACCTCTGTCCATGCCTTTCAACATTCAAAATGTTTCAATGGGCTCCTCTCTCATTCTCTTAAATCCCCATGAGTGCAGGCCAGGAGCTGTCAATGCTCCTCATATGACAACCTTTTCATTTCCAGAATCATCCTTCTGAACCTTCTTTGAACCCACTCCAGTGTCAGCACTTCCTTTCTTAAATGAGGAGCCCAAAACTGCACACATAATAATTGGCATTCCAATTTTTAGTGTTTTTTACCTATTTATTTTCTGCCTTTTTTTTTGCCAGTTACTTGAATTCCAGATAACGGGGATTTTACTGTACTTGTTTCAAGAGATTGTGTTGTTTCATTATTATCCAGTATCCCACATCAATTGGAATTCCATTACCCTTCCATTACCCAGCAGAAGATTGGATAATGCAGCATAGTGAGGCTTTTCCATTCCATCTTCTTTAAATCTGCTTCATATAAGTTTTGAATACAGTGACAATTATCAGCAAACAGTTTTTTACTGAGACCCCAGTAAACAATCTAAACCCCAGCACAGATCATGAACTTAATCCGAGAGCCATGAGAAACTACCGTTAGATTTTAAAAATTCATATCCATCTTAATGCTGATGACCAACAGGTTTCAACATGTAATTTGAAAGCCCATTTTCTTAATATACGGTCATTGAATTGGGTTGGTGATTATGGATGGTAATGTGGATGAATTGCCTGCACCAGTTAGATAAAATACCTCTGAAAAATAGTTTAATTTGCAATTCAGTGACACATTTAACAGTTTCCTGGCAAGAAGCAAAACGTGGTTTAGACGTAAATAAGGATATTTACATCAGCCGTTCACAGCGGGGGCCCACAGCATATTTAAGTCAGCCTTGTTTTCACCTCATGTAACATAAATATTTTTTTAATATAGTCAGTAGAAGTACGGAAGAAACCTATTAAACTTGACTGCTTTGCAGAAGGGGGCCATTGAGCAGAGTCCTGGGGTGGGTTCATCGCTGACAAAATGTTGATTTACATCTTCAAGAATGATGCTGTTCTTTTCCAATATCTATCGGCTCTGAAGAATCTCATCTTTTTTCCCAAATGTCCAGAAACTCATTTTTCTTTTCTTTTGGTTTTCCCCTTATTTCTTTCCATCTTTCATTTCCACTCTCCTTTGCCTCGCCTCTCTTTATTATTTATGTGCCTGCCATCCCCAGCTCTCTGCCAGAAACACTCATGTAACCAAAATTGGATGGGGAAATCTTGGAAAAATTCAGCATTTAGGGTGGCACATCATCTTCACAGTGTACCGGGGGTTTAGGTTAATGGTGTGAAAATTTGGCAGCGTGGACTCGTGGGGCCGAATTGGCCTGTTGCAGTGCTGTATGCCTAAATTATAAATGTTTTTTTAAAAAATCTGTGAAAAGGGAAACAATTAACACCGCAGGATGAAGATCCATCGCCAGAATTGAGAAAGAAGTAGAACAAGTTAGGTTAGTAGAAACAAAACTAAACCTGTATCAATTTGTTTCCTATCCTTTTAAGTTTGGATGAACACAGAGTTAGTATTTTAGGTGAATGATCCTTCACCAGGACTTTACATGCTGAATATTAACTTAATTTCTCAATCTATCGATGCTCCCTGGCCTACTGAGTATTTACAGCAATTACTGTTTTTTTAATTAAAATTACTCCTGACTGCTTCTAGTTGGCAGTTGTGGATTTTGTTCTGCTTTTCAGTTTGCCCACTCTCTCAACTTACACTGGACAATTATGATTTTTCTTTCTGAACACTTCTGAGTGTATTTTATGGATTTTGGGCTGCTGATCACGAAAATATTAGATATAACCTATTTTTGTGATTTCCTGTCAATATTTTAAGTCTGCTTGCATATTGCCCACAAAGCAAGCTGCTTTGGTCAATCCAAGCAGGCCTGGGCATGCACTCAGTGCAGGTGCTATGTAAATGTTGTCTTAGGCCTGGGCATGATTAGTCAGGATAGATGCAGACAGGCTATAAAAGCAGCTCACATATATAGATGCTGTGCATTACATTGATTATAGATTGAACGCATGTTGATGCACATGTTCTTCAGGCAATAGCATAGTGAGTGTACTTATTGTCTTCAGGAAGATTCAGTACAGCAGAAATATCTCATCAATGTTGCAACAGCTGTGATACATTCTGTTACATTTGTGGTGAGAATACGCTTAAGGCTCGAAGATGCAGCATGACTGCACTTATTACGAGCTCTACTTTGGTTGTAAAATTGGTGAGCAAGACAAACACTGGGCTCCTTACATTTGTGGTACAACATGTGCAGTCAACCTAAGAGCTTGGCTCAAAGGTACATTTTGCGATTAAACATGCTAAATTCAATAAAAGTCAACTTAATGTTTCCCCAACTTCCTATGGGATGCAGCAAATCTGAAATTATCCTGTGTTCAGCTTGAAACTGTCCATCATCATCTCTAATTCTTTTCAGAAGAAAACCTTTTGAAAAAGTTTGTTGTCCAATGTAATGACTTAATGATGCATTAAGTTGCATCACTAGATAACTGTTGCAACTGAAAGGGATAATTTATTAAGACACCCAGACATTGTGAAAATATATTTAATGCCACCTTGAAGTCTTGGCAGAGAGGGTTGTGAGAGTGGATGGATGGGCAATTGGCAAAATCTATGGAAGTGTGAGAGAGATCAGATGCCTACTCCTTGTATTTTACAATAAGGCTGCCATTTTATTTGTGTAGCTCCATGCGAGAAGGATCAGACTGATTGTCTTCACTTCCAATTGAACCATAGGAGTTACATTTTTCTCTTTAATAATTATGTCGTGAGCCCTTTCAATTGTATTCAATTGGCAAAGACCCCATGATCTCTTTCGGGTTTACAGAAGGCTGTTGCTATACAGGGAGATCCTAACTTTGGTTATCCAGCATATATTTGTCTTTAACTGAAGTATTGTCAAATGTAGACATAAACTGTGAGAGGATCCTCATACAATGGAGGCACAAAAGCAATTTCTTCACTTAGTCCAATAAATGATTCTTTTACATGATAAAGATCAATTGAATGATTTTTTAATAATGGTATTGCCATTTTATTATAGCATTGCCAGATTTCCTGCCATATTCCTCATCTGTGAGCTGGAGACGAGGAAATTTTATGACAGAAACATTGCTGAGTGAAATGCACATCTTTATCAAAGGTCTATAAAGGGCATTTTCTCCTGACGCATTTCGGAGACTGGTGTGTTGAGATGCCAGAGATATCTCCTTATTTAGACTGACATTCGGCCCATGTATACCTACTAAAAAATATACTAAGCCTCCCAATGTCATAACCCTCTTTTTTCCTTTTATAGTTTACAATGGATGTAAAGCCTGAGGAGTGATACACCCATGCACTGCTCATGCAGTACATCTTAAATGTTCATGTTAATTGCATAATGTACCTGTGGCTTCAACTGCTATGGCAGCACTTCTCAGCTCCAGAGACCCTGGTGCAGTGCAGAGCTTTGGGGTTGCCCATACAGTGGCAAGGGTTTCTGCCTGCTCCTGTTGCTTTCTCCCACATTCTAGAGATGCACTTGCAGGTATATTGGCAAGTTATCCCTGAGGACAAGTATACAGTGAGAAGAACCAAAGGAGAGGGTATTCATATATGTAAGAGAGAGTGTTTCAGGGAAAAGTGGAGTAAGGTGATTCCTTCTCTGGGGACCCGTTGGGTTATATTAGTTCCTTTAAATAATGTTCATTGATAGAAGCAATGGCAAGTTGGTGACGCTCCCTGTTGCCTGAGGAACTGTTGAACCACAGAGAGTTTGACCTGTCAGTCTATTTTCACAATCTCAAACAAAAGAAAACCTTATCATTTGTACTTAAATGATACATTAGAAACACTTGTGTAGTAATGGCACAAGAACCCGCTTCTATTGTAACACGAGTAACCAAGGAAAAACACAAAAGTCTGCAGACGCCATTGTTGAAGTAAAATCATAATGTCGGAGAAAGTCAGCAGGTCAAACAGTCTCCTTTATATGGCAAAGATGAAGGTACATAACCAACGTTTCAGGCTTAAGCCCTTCATCAAGGTAGCATGATGCTCAAAGTAAATGTTGGTGATGTATCTTTATATTTGCTATGTAAAGTTTCTCCAGCTTTGTGTTTTTATTACATTACCAAGGGCAATTCTCTCATTTTCTTGGCGATTCAATGAAGGTGAAATCACTCCCAGCTACACTGCCATGAAGACATCATCTTGATTTAGGGAAATGTTTCTGTTTTACTCTAGTCTGTTCAAATGTTCATTAAATTTAATTTGGACATGCAGCACGGTAACAGGCCCACGAGCCAAGGAGCAATGCCCCCAAATACTCTACAGCCCCGTATGTTTTGGAGGGAGGGAGCATCCAGAGGAACCCCACGTGGAAATAGGAAGAATGTACAAACTCCTTGCAGAAAGTGCTGAATTCAAACCTGGGTTGCTGCCGCTGTAATAGCATTGCGGTAATCGCTGCGCTAACCGTGCCACTTTAATAGCACCTGACAGCCAGTTTACACCTGAGATTGTCTGATGTCAGAAGCTAAGCAGGCACAGGACTGGTCAGTACACCAGGAGCTCGAGGTTTCTGTGAGGGGTGCTGGACAAAGCAGACTCTCTGTCTGCCTTACATTAGATAAAAGTTAAAGAATTTCATGTATGTTACATTCTAAATGTGATATTATGTGACAATAATGGAACTTTTACCTATAATCTAATATTTATGTAGAAAGATCCTGAATGAATTGTAAACAATCGGAGTTTTGCTGCAAAATAGATACTTTTGACCCAATAAACCTGGTTTTCTGGTCTGTGTTCCATTGGTCCTGTCAAATTGCCTTCAGCAATACATCTCATAGCATCAGACTATTCCATTTTACTTCTGTCCCCTCTGAGCATTAGGTAGAACCCACCAACTGGTGTAGGGTCAATAAACTTTCTGCTGTGGTCAGTCTTTGCTCTGTGGATTGTTCCCTGTAGATGAGGTTGCACCTCATTGGTTCCACACTGACCATTTGCACCCAGCTGCAGCAGTCCTACAGTGATCTCTCCACTTTGCGCTCAGCCCTCTCCCAAGTGGTCTCCTTCGCACCTGGAGCAACTCACAGTAGTTAACCGATCAACTTGCACTTCTTTGAGAAGTGGCAGGGAACGGGAGTACAATCAAAGGAAGGACGTTCAAACTCCACATAGACAGCATTAGAGGTCAGGTTGAATCTGAGTTTCTGAAGCTGTGAGGCAGCAACTTTACTAGCTCCACCACAGTGCCTTACTCATGCATGCTTAGAGAACAGTACAAGTACAAGTGGCAGACACTGCCTTTGATCCATTGACCTCTGGGTTAGGTCCATGACACTTGAGCCCCTCATTTTGATGCATGTGAATTGTCTGAGAGGATCAATGATAAGTGAAGCACGAAGATACCCAATCTTCCTTCCCTGAACTTGAATCTAAAGTGGTCATTATCAACCTGTTTTTGGCTAACACCCTCTTAGGATTCTATTCCAAGTTTACGGGCCCCCTTCCCCATGAAACAGTCAAGTTTTGGTTTCTTCTGTACTTGTCTCCTATCAATTACATTTAACAAATTTTAAAATATTTATGTTACATGAGGAGAAAAGAAAAGAAGACTTTTAATTAAATGTGCTGTGACACCACCCCCCCCCCCCCCCATCCCCAGGGTGTGATGTGCTGACCTAAAGCATTATTTTAGTTCAGAACACATCTGGTTCCTTTCTGCCTGGACAGTTCAGAAGAGAGGTGATGGGTAAGGGGAACCTCCTCCCCATCCGCCTTCCACAGGGATCTCTTCTGCTCTTTCTGCCTTCTATAGGGAATTTCTGCCATGTCCAACATGATCCCACCACCAGACATGTCTTCCCCTCTCCACCTTCTGTAGGTATCGCTCCCTCTGTGACTCCCTCGTCCACTCATCCCTTCCTACTTATTACCTTCTTGGCACCTTCCCCTGCGGCCACAAAAATTACCACACTTGCGCCTACACCTCGCCCCTCACCACTATTCGGGGCCCTAAACTGTCCTTTTAGGTGAAGCACAGTCACCAACTGCATCCGGTGCTCCCATTGTTGCCATTTCTACATCAGAGAAATTCGACACAGACTGGGAGATTGTTTCTCTGAGCACCTTCCAATTCTGCAACCCACTTTCGCGGTGGCATGTTGGTCCATGGCCTTGTCTACTGTCAAACCAAGACCACCCGTAAATTGGAGGAGCAACACCTCATTTTCCATCAGGCATTCTCCAGCCAGGTTGCATTAATGTCGACTTCTCCAGTTTCTGCTTGCCTTCTCCCCATTCTTCCTCCTTCTCCTCCATTCCCCTCTTCTTTCCTCCAGCTCTCTAGCCCTCTGCATTTAGAGTCAACCCCCTCCCCCTATCTACTAGTGTGCCCTCTCTCCCTTATCCACCTATCACCTCCTGCCCTTAGGACTGTGCTCCTCATTCTGCCCCTCCCCCACACCATTTAGTTCAGGTGCCTGCCCACATCTTGTTCATACCTTGTTGAAAGGCTCAAGTTCGAAACATTGGTTATCTATCTTTATCTTTGCTGTTTGACCTGCTGAGTTGACCAGCATTGTGTTTTCACATGAAGAATCCTGACCTTCCTTCCATGAATCTAAAGCAGTTATTATCAACATGTTTTTGACCATAGGGTCCTCAGGACCCTTCTCAAAGTTTATGGGTCCACTTCCCTGTAAACAGTCAAGCCTTGTTTTCTTCTGTATTTCTCTCCTACTGACCAAATTTAAAAAAAAAACATTAAAGATTATTTATGTTACGTGAGGTGAAAAGAAAACAGGCTTTTACTTAAATGTGCTGTGGCCCCTGTTGAGAACATTATTTTAGTTCCAACAGAACTCATCTGCCTTGATGATAGAGGAGATGCGATGGATCCATGATGCGTTCTGTAAAATAGGGCGTTGTGCGAACACCATATTATCGTAATGTAGGCAATCAAGACATATGTATTATAGGTTACCATTATATGCCTTGAAGCGCAATGGCATGAGATACACGTTGCGTGCAGAAAGCCGCTACGTCCCATTTTCTGAAATCTATTATGGCTTGTATGCATTCGGACGTAGCCTCAATGGATGTTATGGGGCGCATGACTGTACTTCAACTGTGGCACAGTCTTGATTGCAATAGATACACAGTGGAGATGGAAACTAAAAATTAAGCAAAATACTGCCTCTGACTTTTGTATTGATTAATATTAATAGTCAGTTTTGCAGGCAACAGAAATGTTTGTTGATACTGTGGAATAATTTCATGCTTCGATTGAACCTGAAACATATCAGAGCAGTGGTAATAGAACAGAGCAGTGCATCAAGTCTCTCCCTAAGCTAACTGGATTGATGAAATTGAGTAATTGATGGCTGTGCCTACAAAGTTTTAATTCTCAAGTGTTCATTTAACAAGATGCATAAATAAACTTAGATTTATAAATTAGTTTTGTTGGTCTTGCAATCTCTTTGAACATTCAATCTAAATGCAATATTTCAGCCTATAACATCCAATATCCATGAAAAGCAACTCTTCCAATCTTATTAGCTCTTCTCTATTGCAGAGTTTCACATCATGAATGACATCTCATTATAATTCACAGCAATCGGTACAGTGTGACAGGTGAAAGAGATCCCAGGTTGCCAATCTTCTTCTACAAGCCTGAGGTATCGTCTCCTACCCCACTGGATGAAGAGTACCTGACTATAAGTTCGACGTCCGCCTCCTCATTGTGTGAGAGCCCAGACAGTCAATTGCCCATTGCCCCAGTCTCCAAACCTTGTTTCTTTGTGCCTTCCCCTGAGCTTTCAGGGGCAGCAGTGAAAGGCCCAAATGATGCGACTGAGTGGGAAGATGTCGAGGAGATAGATTCTGAGGCAGAAGCAAGGAATGAAGATGATGAAGATGATGAAGATCCAAAATTAGTAAGTGTGGCATGATGTGGTTCTGTAAAACTGTAGAAGTTTTACACTGTTCACCACATTAGAGATCACTTGCTGCTTGAGTACTAGTGTTTCTGAATGTCTCTACACCCAGAGTGAATGAACTAGACTTTATAATATGCACTGAACACTTCTACCAGACATGGTACAAATGTTCTCTTCAGATTTAAAAGCTGCACTCCTAATATTACGTGAGTTGATGATCAACCTTTTTAAGGATGCTTTTAATATCAGTATTACTGGAATTATGTCTGAATGTTTAGAAGACAATGGCTTCGTGCAACAATAGAGTTTCAGAGCAATCCCGTTTGCAAAGAAATCAATTAACACTGAAGGAAATTGAAAACCTTGACTGAAATCGACTAAGGGAATATATTTTTTTATAAATTCTGTTCTAATTTTTGCAAACCATTATGTAATGCTAACCATAAGGAGTGGAATTACAAAGACTAAGTGTGTCGCTCTGAATTTGCATTAGCATCGCCTGCAGTATAACCTTTTTGCTGCCAGTTCAGCATCACCTTAAGGAAATCCTGTGTTACCAATGGTTCAGTTCAAGTCACAGGCCACAGTAAGAAGATTCGTTTAGCAAGCAGTCCAGCTAGCCAACCCATACTTAATACTGTATGGAGGTAAGAACACGGAGCAGGATGATAGAGTTCCAGAGAGAGACAATGTGGTTTCAAATAACAGCAGTGAGCAGGCCCCAGAGGCAAACTCTGAAATTTAGTAGTGGCAGCAAAACCTTTGTATAACCCCTAGAGTAATCTATGCCATGCAGTAAGGGATGTGTAGGTATCTTAGACAAAAGTTCTATGGCACAACACTCTCTGCAGTGGAATTAAACAACAGAAAGGCACAGGAAATTGAGAGATTTAAAAAAAAAACCATAATTTTAGTACTAAAGTCCGGGATGAGTGAGGGAAACAGTCACCTTTTCTGGCCTTACTTTTAAAATAGCCTGCACTGTGTGGCAGGATCACTGTGGATCTTAGTGATTTTAAGATTGGGCCTGGGGATTTTCAGCTCCATCAGCTCCAGGTTGAAACGTAGAGCAAAAACGCCGATCTCTGCAAGTTGGTGCCAGCAAAGTCTCCAGTAAAAATGAGTGGGTCCTGAAACCTCAACTAATCGAGGTGCCCTGGAATATTTAATTTAAATTTGTCCAAATGTCTACACCTGAAAATACTCGTGTTTCATGTCCGTGGTACTCAGGTGGAACGACAGTTTGAATTTGGTGATGGATAGAGGCAGCTGTGGTTAATGGTAGTGTGGGATGAGCTGCTGATCAAGTCTTGGGATGGACAGAGCCCTTCAAGGCCACAATTGCCCCTCCAATCACTTTCTGCTATCCTGAAGGACTTAATTATCAGCACCAGGAAGGTTGTCTCACAACTCCTGCTGTTTAAAGCCACCAAACTGTGTCAGGGGGGAAGTCCTCAATTTAGGTCTTGTAACATTATACAAAGAAATTAAGATACATTTTCAAGAAATACAAATTGCTGACTCCAGATAATTGATCATATTGGAATAAATGTGAGCAGGAGGAATCACTGTCCATGATTTAACCATTCAGAATTCACATTGTTCTGATTGAAATTAAATTTATATTAAATTGAGTTTATGATCACTGTATCCATAATGACTGGAATAGATACCACTTTAGAGTTCAGTTCTACGTACATCTCCTTATGGTCACATTAATATCTTTATTATTATTTAACTATTTGTCTGTTGATCTGTTATTGCTCCGAGTCGAGAGAACAGTTTTGAACTCTCCATTCCACCATTCTCTGATAACAACTATTTCACATGATACCTGATTTGTAAAATCTATTTATGTAATGCCTTGTGTAATTTGTGTTATAAAATTGTCTTTGTCGGCTGAGCCATTGTTCCTTTCTTTAGCTGTTGGCAGCTCTGTGCTTTCCATTGTCTACTTGATGTAACCTGTGAGATCCACAGAGAATGGGAATGAGATAGAGCCAGAATTTCACCTGGATTTTATCCTTCCCTGCTCCACAAAGCCTTATATTGTGTCAGTCCTTTTGAAGTCACCTGACCAGGCAGAGGCCTTGGTTAAACCATGTTTTTCCAGAGAATTTGTAGTTCAGACTTTACTCAGGTAATCTCAACAACACATTCAATCCCTGGATCTCCATTTAATTTTCATCTCTCAGCAATCACCCTACCCATTCGTGGATGGTTGAAGGCCCAGTTCCTCTCCTTCCCTGTAACCTATTCCCTCTCAGATAGTCGTCAAACCTTCCGCTGATTCCCCACCATACATCAGCTCTCCTAAGTACATTGCAGTGTCCAATTAACCTACCAGCCAACACATCTCTGTGGGAGGCAACTGGAGCAATGAGGGGAAACCTAGATGGTTGCAGAGAGAATAGCCCCGTGGTCAGCACTGGAGATCAGAGTGGAAACCAGGTGGTTGGAAATCTCTAACAACACATTGCGGCTTGCTAATGTCACTTGGTTCCATGGTCATCCTGAAGGCCACATATTCATTTGGGAAAGTTGGATGTGGTTTTGAAGAAATGCACACACAATGAAACTATCACTGAAGAGTCTGCTGTTTCAATTCTTGCTTTCTACCAGCAATGGATCAGCTACCATTTGGAGAGAGCCTGCAATGTTGGTTGGCTTATAGGAGTGTTATAGGACTAGATGTGCCAGTAGCCCATTGTAGGAAATGTTCAGGCAATTCCATTGATATTCAGAAGGTTGCTGACTCTATGTAATCCCAATGCCCTCGTTTCCTCACTGTGTGAGTAAAATTGGAGCTTTTGGTTCTGGAATGATTGCCTTCCACCCTCCAAGACATACATGGTTGTCAGTTAATTAGATGTTATTGGGCAGCATGGGTCTCAATGGCTGAAATCAGGTTCTACCATATTGTAATTTTTTTTTAAAAATTGAGGCTAATGGATGCTTACCCTATCAATCATTGCATTGATATGGTGCCTTTAACTTAAGGGGTTTCACAGGAATATCAGCAAACCTAACATTGAGCTACGGGGAAATTAGGAATGGTCTAGGAACTAGACCCAGCAATGTCTTAATAGGGGTGAGGACGTTAAATTGCTACACTTTTATCATTTGGAATCAAGAATGAATCAAATTTCAGGTAAGTTCTCAGAGAGATGAAGCTTTGATAGAGGAAGGTGATGGGTATGGTGTGGCACCTCCACACAAGAGGACTTGCTTAGTCAGGATATAAATCCCCATCCTGGAGATGTACCATAAGCCCAATGGGTGCAATTGGATGGAGGTTGTATTCACTATTGTTATCACTGCCTGGTTCCTTTCTTTAGCCCATAATACGAGAATATGAGATGTACGTTACCTTGAAGAAAAATAAGAAGGGAAGCCTGGGCTTCACCATGGTCCGCAGTAAGCTGGACAACTGCTATTACATCCGCGACGTGTTGGGCAACCCCGCCAAGGCTGATGGCAGATTACGAGCCGGGGACAGGCTCATCATGGTAACTTTGGCTGATCTTCACCTGAATTATTATTGTATCAGTTTTTAAATGGTGCCCTGTCAGTGGATCAGGATTTAGCAAACACACCCCAGTCCCAGGAGATGTGAGAATTTGGAACGAGAAACAATCTTGTGGAGGACAAGGGTTTCAGCTCCAAATGTCAACCAATTTTTTTCTCCCACCGTTGCTGTTCAACTTGCTGAATTTCTCCAGCGGATTGTTTGCACACGTCCCTTTCACTTCTCTTGATTCATGGAGTTACACGGCATAGAAACAGGCCCTTCAGCCCATCTTCTCCATTCCACCCAAGATGGTCCTTCATGCGCACATTTGGCCCATATCTCTCTGAACCTCCCCTATCCATACACCTGTCCAAATATCTTCTAAATGTCATTTTGCCTGCCTCTACCATGTTCTCTGGCAGCTCATTTCACACACCCACCACCCCACTGTATTGAACATTCCCCTCTCACTTTAAACTTCTGACCTCTAGATTTAGACTCCCCTGTGCTGGGACAAAGATTGTGACTATCCACCTGGTCTCTGGTCCTCATAATTTTATTTACAGGTCAAGGCCTGTCTTTCCTGATAACTCATGGGCTGCAGACCACACCACTTCCCTGAGAACCTTGTCTTGAACTTCATTTCATCCTTCCTATTGTGGGTCGATCAGAAGTTCACACAGTATGGGAAGTGCGACCTCACTAATAACTTGTATAACTGTTCCATGACAACCCAACCTCTATAATCCCCATAGAACTGATTCCATTTACAGAGGTTCAAATCCCTCCCAATGGCAGAGAGAGGTGTCCAACTTTGTATGTTTATTAATGATCGCGGTTAGCGCAATGCCTTTACAGCACCAGCAATCAGGATTGGGTTTCGAATCCCACACTATCCATCAGGAGTTTGTACATTTCCCCTGGGTCAGCGTGAGTTTTCCATAGGGGCTCTGGTTTCCTCCCAACATTCAAAAATTACCAGGGGTGTAGGTTAATTGGGTATACATTAGACAGCATGGACTTGTGGCCCAAAATGGCCTGTTATCGTGCTGTATGTCTAAATTTAAAAATCTTAAATTTAAAAATTTAATCTCAAGTGCATGTATTGGGGAGTGATGGAGAACAGTGAACAGAATGGGAATGGCTTATTGGCTCAGTGATGGGGCATGACAATGACACACAGGGAATACAGTAATGAGTAAGGTGTAGCAAGAGAGGGAAGAGGTTGACAAAAGGAGATGATCGGAGGGACAAATGAGCAGGCAGGGAACCCATGGGCAGGCCAGGTGGAGGCTGGGGACAAGAAGGGAATGCCTACTCTGGATGAAGCGATGGGGTATTTGAACCAACAGAGGTGAGTGGAGAGACCCAATTCCATCGCAGGAGGGAAATGAGCCAAGAGGAAAGTGTGTCTCTTCAGAAACATGAAGCATGGTGGGGTATGGTCTGTGAAAGAGTTAGCGGTGGTTAGTCAGGCATGGGAAGTCGAGGGTTCAGACTGCTGGAGGTTATGCAGGTTACAGAATATGGGATGGTCATACAGCACTGTGGGTGGAAGAGTGAAGGGGGGGGGGTCAGGCAGGGAACAGGGTGTAGGAAGATAAGGAGACAGTCATTGAGGGTTCAGACGGTTGGAGGGTTATATAGACTGTTGGAGAGTTGGGAGGAGGTTCAGACAGGTGTGAGAAGGTGTGGTAAGTTTGATAGGGTTAAATGAGGGGAGTTTTGGACCACCTTCAGTTTGGGAGGGTATAGTGTGAGCAAGGGTATAGCAGTTGAATAGGGTATTGGAGGGTATGTTTAATACAGGATTCAGTGTGAGAGGCTAGAGTTTCGACCAGGGAGTAGTGTGCAAGCGTATTAGTGATGTATTTTGAGATTAGGATGTGTGACAGATGCCTGTCAGAAGATATTCCATGTTGTCAATTTGGGACTGGACAGAGTGGAATGCTCTGCTCACGGTTTACAGTTGGGGAGGGTTAATGTGGCAATATTGTTGTTAAATAAACAGCCATGATCCGGGTTATAGTCAAAATGAATAACGCTCTGACACATTTGGCAATCTATCTCTGTTCATTCGCAAATCCTCAGGAAACTTCTTAGGGGAATTGTTACATAAAATCTATAAATTTCTCTGTAATATTTTAAGAACTGTTGATAAGTTTATTGTGTGAAGTCAAGCTAATAACCATTAAAGGGTTGTTTGCTTCTCTATTATAGACGGTGACTGACCAGGAAAGTGTTGTGCAATATTCCCCTGTCCCTTTATTAGTCTCTAATCTGACTCATTTATGCACCAACGTGCAGTGCAGAAAGCAATAAAAAGAGGATCAATAATCCTTTGGAATTTATTTTATTTACCAGAGTGACTCAGATTAAGGGCTGAAAATTCCCCTTGGACCCCTTTCTCTGGACGCCAATGTCTTGAAACATTTCAACCCTTCACATTCCACTAGGAGAGAGGTGCTGGTAAAATTAGCCAGACTGCAGTCACGTTAATCAAGAGGAGGTGGTCCAGTTTTTCTAGACTGTATCATTCCACACAAATTTGGCAAATATTTCCAAATACCTTCTTCCTGCTTCATACCCACACCCCTCCCTGTATCTCCCTCCACATGTTCAATATCTTCTGAGTGAAGAAATTTCTCCTCATCTCTGTCCTAAATGTAACCGGAGAGAGTGAGTCCTTGTTTTCAAGCTCTGACCCAGGGAAAATATCCACCCAACAACCAGCCTCTTGACCCCTAAGAGATTCCTTTTCATTTGTCTATACTCTTAGTGAATAAAGGTCGAGTCTATCCAATCCCTCCTCACCACATGAATTCGCCATCATCCCTCTGGTCCTGGGTACAGATCTATCCCGGGTGAGATCTTTGTAATAATTGCAGCAGGACATCCTTGCTCTTCTAATGCTCCCTCCTTTGCAATTAACACCATCCTACCCTCTCACCTGTTTGCTGCACGTTTACATGACTGCAAGAACATAAACATTTCTCAATCTGTCAACATTTAAATAATTTTGCTTGAGACTTACATTGCCTCATTAATACACCTGCATTAAGCATCGGCACGGTTGGCGTAGCGATTACCGCAATACCTTTACAGCGTCAGTGATCGGGACCGGGGTTTGAATCCTGCACTGTCTATAGGAGTTTGTACGTTCTCCCTATGTCTGCTTGGGTTTTCCCCAGGGGCTCTAACTGTTCAAAACATACTGGGGGGGGGGGGTTATAGGTTAATTGGGTGTTATTGGAGCACGGACTCATATACCAAAATGGTCTGTTACCGTGCTGTATGTCTAAATTTCTTTTAAAAATTAAAATTAAGAATAAATAGTTCAAAAGACAAAAGTATCATATTGACCTTACACTGAACAAACTTCACCTCCATGAATATATAATGCTTAAAACGTTTTACTTTATTTTCAGTCACATTCTATCAAAACGTTTAACCGTCGTTGCCTCTGCAGGTTCATCTCCCTGCACAGAGCTGCTCAAAAGAGGAAGAATATCATTACAAATAATTAATTCCACCCCCCCCTCCCCCAAGCTCTTCCTTTCAAATCTAATAAATTTCAAGTGACAACTGTGGGCTGCAGGTGAATTGAACTCTGGGTGGGGTGGGTGTGGGGGGGGGGGGGTGGAGGTGGTGCGGTGTTGAGTCTCTCCTTGATTCCCTTTCTCTGGAACACAGAGAACGTACTAACTCCCTGACATTAAAGTCCGTTCATTCCAATGTGCAGCGGTGGATGAACTCACTGACTTTCTCTCTCCTACACGAAGGTGGCTAACTTAACAAATACATTGCTGAATTTACCCACTCATTCAGCTCGACTAAATTATATTGCAGACATTGTTGACAAGAAGCTGAGAATTGGACAATTATTCAGAGTCTTCGGGGAGCATTAAAGAACAGAGAACACAGAACAGGCCTTTCAGACCTCAATGTTGTTCCAACCTATTTATTCCTACCAAAATTATAATATTTATAAATGATAAAATCAAACCAAAAACCCTTCCTACCTCGTAGCCCTCTATTATCTCAGTTAATGGTGCAGGGGCAGGCGTAAGAAATTGCTACACTCTTGGAGAGGTCATCTTTCAAATGAGATGTCCGACAAGGCCGGGAAATAGAGGGATCACCTAGGGAAGGGGAGAACACATTTGAGTCGCGGACGAAACTTAATTGAACTTTTGTGTTGCGGTGCAGGTGAACGACTTTGATGTCACAAACATCTCACATGAGAATGCCATTAACCTGCTGCAGGTGGCTCCTCTCAAACTCACCCTGGTAGTGGGGCGGGCAGCGCAGAATCTGCTTCCAGCTCTGCCTCTGGAGAAGATCCCTGACATCATCCTGCAGAAAGGCCCAAACAGACAATTAGGTATGTGCCACACTCTTTACCCAGTCAACGTCCTGTCTCCAAAGTGGCTCCAGAATTCTGTGGCTTCTAATTATTTTGTTCAGCATGGGGAAATTTCTTTGCACTGAAATGTATGGTGCTGTGTTAGAACTATAGATCCATTATACCACCGAAACAGGTCCATCGGCCCATATCACTCTCATCCATGCACCAATACAATTTTTTTCAGAAATGTCGAAACTGAGCTTGCATTTACCACTTCAGCTGGCACCTCATTCCACACACCCACTGCTCTCTGTGTGAAGAAGTTCATCAAGAATGCAAAATTTTGAAGGGTACAAACAGAGTAAATGCAACTAGGCTTTTCTTTCCACTGAGATACCAACCAGAGGACATGGGTTAAGGGTGAAAGGGGAAAAGTTTAGCCAAGTGTTCTTGGAAAATAAGTAGAGATAAGCAAAAGAGGGAAAAAAAACTTCGCAGAAGTTTCCCTGAAATACCATTTAGTTTTAGAAAATACAGCATTAATAAGATTCCTTTTGGGAGGCTGAGTGACTTGCTTTATAGAGTCATAGAGCAACGAGACAGGCCTTTCAGCCCATCTAGTCCTTGCTTTCATGAGGTCTTCCTTCATAGGAGGGTCCAGACTGTAGAAACAATGTGGTTTGTACATTATATACACAAGGGATTTTTTTGAAAGCATAAGATTGACCACCTTATTTTGAAATCAAAGCTGATTGCCTTTGAGTGTTCTGGAAAACAGAACAATAGAATTTAGTTTTTAAAATCCCCAAAACTCTTACAAATTTTGACATTCCTGCTGAAGCTGAGTGAAAGGGGATTCGTACCAACCGATTTTACATTGAAGAGGTCATACATTTCCTTCATTGTTTTCCAAGCTTTACCATAAAAAGGTGGCACGACTAGCCTAGTGGTTAGCGCAACGCTGTTACTGCGCCAGCGACCCGGGTTGTAGTTGGGGACTCATTAGTCAGAGGGACAGATAGAAGGTTTGTGGGACGTGATCGGGGATCCAGGTTGGTCTGTTGCCTCCCTGGTGCCAGGGTCAGGGATATCTCTGATCAAGTTCATAGGATTCTGCAAGGGGAAGGAGAACAGCCAGAAGTCGTGGTCCATGTGGGGACCAATGACTTAGTTAGAAGTGGGGATGAGGTCCTAAAACAGGATTATGTGGAATTAGGTAGGAAGTTAAAAAACAGGACCTCCAAGGTAGTAATCTCTGGATTGCTGCCGGTGCCATGCGCTAGTGAGGGTAGAAATAGGAGGATGTGGAGGATGAATGCGTGGCTAAAGAGATGGTGCAGGGGGCAAGGGATAAGATTTCTGGATCATTGGGATCTCTTCTGGGGAAGGTCGGACCTGTACAAAAGGGACAGACTCCACTTGAACTGGAGGGGGACCAATGTGCTGGCAAGCAGATTTGCTAGAGCTGTGGGGGAAGGTTTAAACTAGTTTGGCAGGGGGGTGGGGAACAGAGTGTGAGAGTAGTGTCAAGGGAGCATGGCCACCTAGATAGGAATAATAACGATAACAAAGGTAGGATGGAGATTAGGGTAAAAGGTGGAAAAGAGAATATAGGTGAGGCTCATTCTCTGAAATGCATATATTTTAATGCAAGAAGCATAGTGAACAAGGTAGAATAGCTTAGAGCATGGACAGATACTTGGGGTCATGATATTGTGGCAATTAGTGAGACCTGGCTACAGGAGGGGCAGGACTGGCAACTTAATATTCCAGGATACATTTGTTTCAGATGTGATAGATCAGGGGGTAAAAAAGGGGGAGGAGTTGCTCTGCTTGTTAAGGAGGACATTACTGCCGTGAGGTGGCAATATGGTCTGGAGGGATCGTCCAGTGAGGCTGTTTGGGTGGAATTGAGGGGTAAAGGAGACATGAGGGTGCTAATAGGGGTGTATTACAGGCCACCAAATGGGCCAAGAAAATTAGAGGAACAAATTTGTAGGGAGATAACGTATATGTGTGAGAATCATAAGGTAGTGATCATGGGAGATTTTAACTTCCCTCACATTGATTGGGATACCCATACAGTTAGAGGGCTGGATGGGCTAGAGTTTGTTAAATGTGTTCAAGATTGTTTTCTAAATCAATTAGTAGAAGAGCCGACTCAGGACGGTGTAATACTAGATCTCCTCTTAGGGAATGAGTTAGGTCAGGTATCGGACATTGTTGTTGGAGAACAAATTGGGTCTAGTGATCATAACTCTGTTAGTTTTAGGGAAGAGCAAGGAGGGACCTAAAGTTGAAGTTCTGGATTGGAGAAGAGCAAATTTCAAAGGAATAAGATGGGATTTGGGGAGTATTGAGTGGAACAGGATATTTTCAGGTAAAGATGTAAATGAAAAATGGAGGATATTCAAAAAAGAAAATTTGAGGGTACAGAGTAGATATGTCCCAGTGAGGATCAAAGGAAAGGCTGTAAGTCATAGGGAGGCTTGGTTTTTGAGGAATATTGGAAATTTGGTTAGAAGAAAAAGGGAGGTGTACAGGAGGTATAAAGAGCAAGGAGCTGAGAATTTGAAGGAGGACTACATGGAGTGTAGAAGGAATCTTAAGAAAGAAATTAGAAAGGCCAAAAAAAGGCATGAAGAGGCTTTGGCTGACAGAGTAAAAATAAATCCAAAGGGTTTCTATAGGTACATTAAAAGTAAAAGATTAGTGAGGGATAAGATTGGACCCCTTGTAGATAGCGAGGGTAGGCTGAGTGAGAAGTCAGAGGAAATAGGGGAAATTTTGAATGATTTCTTTGCCTCGGTATTCACTAGGGAAAAAGATATTGAACCAGTTGAAGTAAAGAAAAATAGTGTGGAGGTCATGACGCATATAAGGATAACCGAGGAGGTAGTGATGGCTGTGTTGAAAAAGATAAAGGTGGATAAATCTCCAGGACCGGACAAAATATTCCCAAGGACACTCAGGGAGGCTTGTGGACAGATAGTGGGGCCATTAACAGAAATATTTAGGATGTCACTGGCCACGGGGGTAGTGCCAAAGGATTGGAGGGTGGCGCATGTGGTTCCGCTGTTTAAGAAAGGGTCCAAATGTAAATCTGGGAATTATAGGCCCGTGAGTCTGACGTCTGTGGTGGGCAAGTTGATGGAAAGTGTTCTGAGTGATGGTATTTACAAATATTTGGAGATACAGGGATTGATAGGGAGTAATCAGCATGGTTTTGTCAGGGGTAGATCATGCTTGACAAACCTGATTGAGTTTTTCGAGGGGGTTACAAAAAAGGTTGATGAAGGGAAAGCTGTGGATGTTGTCTATTTAGACTTTAGTAAAGCTTTTGACAAAGTTCCCCACAGGAGGTTAGGAAAAAAGGTGGAGGCATTAGGTATAAATAAGGAGGTAGTGAAATGGATTCAGCAATGGTTGGATGGGAGGTGTCAGAGAGTAGTGGTAGAAAATTGTTTGTCCAAATGGAGGCCGGTGACTAGTGGAGTTCCTCAGGGATCGGTCCTGGGTCCACTATTGTTTGTTATATATATTAACGACCTGGAAGAAGGGGTGGAGAATTGGATAAGCAAGTTTGCGGATGATACAAAGATTGGTAGTGTTGTGGACAGTGAGGAAGATTACTGTAGATTAAAAGGTGATTTAGGAAGGCTGGAGGTGTGGGCTGAGAAATGGCTGATGTAACACCTCACACTTATCTGTATTAAATTCCATTTTGGAAAGGCAAATCAAAATAGGTCATATGACCTATCATTAAATGGTAGGCTGTTGAGATGTGCAGAGCAACAAAGGGATTTAGGAGTGATGGTAAATAGTACCCTCAAGGCTGATACTCAGGTAGATGGTGTGGTGAAGAAGGCATTTGGAATGTTGGCCTTCATAAATTGGAGTATTGAATTCAAGAGTAGGGAGATTATGATGAAATTGTACAAGGCATTGGTGAGGCCAAACTGTGTACAGTTTTGGTCACCAAATTATAGGAAAGATATAAACAAAATAGAGAGAGTGCAGAGAAGGTACATGAGAATGTTGACAGGATTTCAAGGTTTGAGTTACAGGAAAAGGTTGCGCAGACTGGGGCTTTTTTCTCTGGAGCGTAGAAGATTGAGGGGGGACTTGATAGAGGTGTTTAAGATTTTAAAAGGGACAGACAGAGTAAATGTGGATAGGCTTTTTCAATAAGAGTGGGGGAGATTCAAACTAGAGGGCATGGTTTAAGATTGAAGGGGGAAAATTATTAAGGGAACATGAGGGGAAATTTCTTTACGCAGAGGGTGGTGGGAATGTGGAATGAGCTTCCGGCAGACATGGTTGAGGCGGGATCATTGGTTACATTTAAGGAAAGACTGGATCGTTACATGGAGAGGAGAGGACTGGAGGAGTATGGACCGGGTGCTGGTCAGTGGGACTAGGAGGGTGGGGATTTGTTACGGCATGGACTAGTAGGGCCGAACTGGCCTGTTCTGTGCTGTAAGTGCTTAAATGGTTCGAATCCAATGCTGTCTGTAAGGAGTTTGTACGTTCTCCCCGTGTCTGCGTGGGTTTCCTCCCACCCTTCAAAAAACACACCGCGTGTAGGTCAATTTGGTATAATTGGGCGACACGGGCTCGTGGGCCAAAAGGACCTGTTCCCATACGGTATGTCTAAATTTAAAATTTAATTTAAAACAGCAACCAGGTTCACCTGATGCCTTTGAACAAACAACAGGCATATTTAATTCTGTGGGAGTCTGGGCCACTTCCTTCCAGGATGGTAAAGCACAGAGGAGAAGAAGAGATAATTGGAGGAATGTTGGCTTGGGGTTCCCAAACATCCATTTCAGATTTCCTTCTCTGCTTTTGCTAGCAGCACAAGAAAAATGGACCAGCTCTCGAAAATAAATAGCGGCAAAAAGCCTGCAGAGAAGAGCATCCCCTCCTGACTCTGCTTGCCGTGTTACCGTTAATCTGCCTTTGAGTTGGCATTTAGAATTGTGCACTTGATTGGGCAGCACGGTTAGCGTAGCAGTAAGTGCAACACTGTTACAGCGCCAGCGATCATGCTTCAAATCCAATGCTGTCTGTAGGAGCTCGTACGTTCTACCAAGGGCCTCTGTTTTCCTCCCACCCTTCAAAACATACAGGGGTTGTAGGACAATTGGGTGGCACAGGCTCGTGGGCCAGAAGGGCCTGTTCCCGCGCTGTACGACTTAATTTTTAAAAATATATTTACATTTGCCTCTGCACTATTATGGGTGTGCCCAGAAATAGAGATACTTGGAAATGGATACCAGGAAGAGATGTCACCATCATAAATGGATTACCCAGAGCAATTACACGGGACAACGAAGATCTTGCTTCCTGAACACTTTTGGGTGTATTTTATGGATTTTGGACTGCTGATCACAAAATTAACATTGTTCTATCACATACCATTTTTAGATATAACCTATTTTTGTGATTTCCTGACCTATTTTAAGCCAATCTCAAGTCTACAAAACCATGAAATACAGCGCGTCATTGAAAACTCATTTTCTGCATTCACACTTGGACGTCTTCCCTGGCTGATCTTGGCGCAGTCAGCGTCGAACAGGGTGAAAGGTTTCACCAGGACATTGCGACCGTGGACCAGTGGTATCTTTTCTTTTCTTCTCTTCTTTGGCTTGGCTTCGCGGACGAAGATTTATGGAGGGGGTAAATGTCCACGTCAGCTGCAGGCTCGTTTGTGGCTGACAAGTCCGATGCAGGACAGGCAGACACGGTTGCAGCGGTTGCAGGGGAAAATTGGTTGGTTGGGGTTGGGTGTTGGGTTTTTACTCCTTTGTCTTTTGTCAGTGAGGTGGGCTCTGCGGTCTTCTTCAAAGGAGGTTGCTGCCCGCCGAACTGTGAGGTGCCAAGATGCACGGTTTGAGGCGATATCAGCCCATTGGTGGTGGTCAATGTGGCAGGCACCAAGAGATTTCTTTAGGCAGTCCTTGTACCTCTTCTTTGGTGCACCTCTGTCATGGTGGCCAGTGGAGAGCTCGCCATATAACACGATCTTGGGAAGGCGATGGTCCTCCATTCTGGAGACGTGACCTACCCAGCGCAGTTGGATCTTCAGCAGCGTGGATTCGATGCTGTCGGCCTCTGCCATCTCGAGTACTTTGATGTTAGGGATGAAGTCGCTCCAATGAATGTTGAGGATGGAGCGGAGACAACGCTGGTGGAAGCGTTCTAGGAGCCGTAGGTGATGCCGGTAGAGGACCCATGATTCGGAGCCGAACAGGAGTGTGGGTATGACAACGGCTCTGTAAACGCTAATCTTTGTGAAGTTTTTCAGTTGGTTGTTTTTCCAGACACTTTTGTGTATTCTTCCAAAGGCGCTATTTGCCTTGGCGAGTCTGTTGTCTATCTCGTTGTCGATCCTTGCATCTGATGAAATGGTGCAGCTGAGATAGGTAAACTGGTTGACCGTTTTGAGTTTTGTGTGCCCGATGGAGATGTGGGGGGGCTGGTAGTCATGGTGGGGAGCTGGCTGATGGAGGACCTCAGTTTTCTTCAGGCTGACTTCCAGGCCAAACATTTTGGCAGTTTCCGCAAAACAGGACGTCAAGAGCTGAAGAGCTGGCTCTGAATGGGCAACTAAAGCCGCATCGTCTGCAAAGAGTAGTTCACGGACAAGTTGCTCTTGTGTCTTGGTGTGAGCTTGCAGGCGCCTCTGATTGAAGAGACTGCCATCCGTGCGGTACCGGATGTAAACAGCGTCTTCATTGTTGAGGTCTTTCATGGCTTGGTTCAGGATCATGCTGAAGAAGATTGAAAAGAGGGTTGGTGCGAGAACGCAGCCTTGGTTCACGCCATTGTTAATGGAGAAGGGTTCAGAGAGCTCATGGCTGTATCTGACCCGACCTTGTTGGTTTTCGTGCAGTTGGATAACCATGTTGAGGAACTTTGGGGCAATTGGAATCCATCAATGCTGGCCGACTTTTATTGGACTCTGTCGCAAGCGAAAATCAGCGGCAAAACATTTTTAGGCCAGTTAAACCAATTGTCAGCATCATTATGCCATTAAACATGCTAAATTCAATAAAAGCTCATGTAATTTTTCTCTAACTTCCTACAGCAGATCTGAAATTATCTTTGTGTTCAGCTTGATATTATCTATCATAAACCCCAATTTCTTTTCAGGAAGCAAACCTTTGGAAAAAAGGTTGTTGTCCTGTGTTATCAATCATGGTATCTTAAGTTTATAGAGAAATGTTGGTGGATTTCATCTTTAGCCACAGAACATCATTGCCTGTGACTGCGTTTTCTTGTAGCTGGTGACCATTAAAACATGAGTCAGGAGGATTGCATTCACAACTTCTCTGCACATTGGTTTAAAGAAGATTCAAAGCTTTTTACTGGAGTGAAGTGTTAGTTTAATCAAAGCAGAAATGAGGTGGTAGTTACCCCATTTTATTGTAATTAATTAACCTCTTCATTGTGGCCAAAATGATTGGAATATAAAAGCTCTGGTATCACTTGCTGTTGACAAAGAGTTGATAAATGGGTGACCATCTAAAATAATGGCAGTCATAAAGCACGTATCACGAAAGCTGTTTGATTTACTAACGTGATGAAATATACTTCATTATAATTCCAGTGTGCAGAGAAGCTGATGGTTGTTGGTGTTTTAGTCAATGTGGAGCAACGTCAAAGATTCACTTCAGAGCGGATGCGTTTGAGGAATGCCGATGGTGATGGAACCTTGGCAGATTTATTGACTAATCATCCACAGTTGTCACTTAAAAAAAATATTCTTGATGCATTGGGGCCCAATCTAATTTGCAAGATTGGGTGTGATCAGCATTGTAATGCTCTGAATGCTGCATTATATCCGTTTTAATAAAGGGTCAGTGAAGTATTGAACCGCAGATTGACAAAAGAGGAAAACCTTCTGCCACGTGAGCCAGACCCATTTTAAGGTTGGATGCTGTGATTTCTCTCTAGTGGATCAATCAGTCCAAGATTGAAAGCTGCAAAGCTCAAACTCTTCAGATCTCTGCGCTATTGGGTACATTGATCCTTAACTGGAAACACTCACCAGAGCTCATTCACAGAGGCCTCACTAATGGAGCCGAGTTATCAACGGAGACAGAACAGGTCAGGGGATCTTCCCTCAGGAAGAGTGAATGCTGAGGTCACAGCTGGGATTTGATTTGCTCAAGGTGGATAAAGTATTCAAATTACAGGGGCTCCCCTACTCCGATGGTCTGACAGGATTTTTCAAAGTTACGATGGTTCGAATCTGTACTTTTGATCTGTCCCCCTACCTGCAATATGGGGTATGCTACTCTCTCACGATGCTGGGATTGATATCTTCCTGAAGAAGAATCTGCCTGTTAAACCATGAAGTGTCGATGATGCCCAGTGCCTTCAACAAGTATCGATAACGCAGTGCGTTCGACGAGCTGTTCTCGAGCATCATCAGTAGAGAGTGAAATCAATGAACCTGTCGCTGTAGCATCCCCCACCATTCAGCAATTAATTTTAGCTCAATGTCTCAAACATTCTTCATGCCCAGTGTGCGTGAACAATTTTGTCAGTGTGCTGTAATAGGTATATAAAAATTTAATTATTAAAAAGTGGTAGGTATGGTATTCTTTATTGACTTTGATGGATTTTCAAGAATGTAACCCCATCATAAGTTGAGGAACACATGTACATATGAACATATAAATTAAGAGCAAGAATAGGTCACTTGAGCCTGCTGTACCATTCAATAAGATCATGATGCAATTTTAAGTTCAAATTATTCCTCTCTATCCCTGGTAACCTTTCGCCCTCTTGCTATCAAGAATCTACATGAAAAACTTTTAAAGACTTTGCTTCCACTGGTGCTTGGAGGAAGGGAGCTGCAAAGATTGCCAAAAAAATCTGAGTAAATTTCACCTCATCTCTGTTTTGAATGACTCCCTTGTTCTAAATTCTCCCACAAACAAGAAATGTCCTCTGCACATCCACCTAGTCAAAGCCCCTCAGGACTTTGCATGTTCCTTTCTTTTTCAATATTTTTATTAACATTGAAATTTCACATCCAAAAATACAGAGATATATTACATTTCAATCATATCCTTTCATCCAAGGGACTCCACATTTTCAATCAAACAAATTACATTGTATTAATATTTATTATTTATTGTAAAGAAAAGATCTAAACCCACTAAGAAAAAAAGTTGTTTGGCCAAAAAAAGACAGAATTCTTATCCGAGTGATAAATTACCTCATTAGTCAACATTTCTACCTTCGAAACAAATCAAAGGTTATAAAAGTAATTCAAAAAGGGTTGCTACAGTGTTTGAAAATTTGAATTAAAATTGGAAATTGAGCATCTAATCTTCTCTAAATTTAAAAATGACATGACGTCACGTAGCCAGTGAGTATGATTAAGGCGGGGTAACGTTCTTCCATCTGAGCAACACTGCCCGTCTAACCATAAAAGAAATAAAAGCTAATTCATGCAGCTCAGGTGCTGTTAACGTTATGTCATTCTCTCCAACAATACCAAGTAAAGCAGTTAAGGGAATAGGCATAAAATGAACTTTAAAAAGTGCGCAGAAGGTCTGGCATGTCCAGAGCATATGAATTAATGAAGCATCTCCATTGTTGCATTTATTACAATGAGGACATACATGTGCATAAAAATTAGATAGTTTGATGTTGGACATGTGAACCCTATGGACTACTTTAAAATGTAGGAGAGAGTGGTGGGCACATAAAGATGAGGTATTAACCAAGTTGAAAATTTTTCTTCAGAAATTAAAAGCTGTGGGTCCTGTTCCCAGTCATTTTTAATTTTACCTGAGGGAGCCTCTCTTATTCCCAACAACAAATCACAAATGGATCATTTTGCGTGTTTCCATCTCTTGAAAGGGATGGTGGCCCTTCTGAAAATGCTGCAACAGCTGCGCTGACATCGGTGTGGACCCAGGGGGAGCAGGGAAAGGAGTGCTCCCACAGGGTCCAACCACCCAGTCTGACTGCTGTCAGTCTGCACAGGCTTTAAATGGCCTGTTAGTGGAGCCAACGGTGGTTTTATTTAAAAGGTTTGCACCATGAGGTTTTGCAGACTCTGGCACAGGGCACGAGACAACAGGGTGACCAGCCCCCCCCCCCCCCCAATGCTGTTTGAGAAGGAGAAGTAGGGAGATGATCCATGGGATGGTGACCATGGCGGCAGACCAGTGGGCAACTCTGCAGCTGAAGAACACATAAGAAGCAAGCTATTGGTGACTTGAGGCAAGGAACCCACACAGGCTGCTGGTGAATGCGGTCGAGAGATGCACACTAGGTGACAGACTGCTGGAGACTGGCTCGAGGCTGGCTGAAGGCGTACCAGGTATTGGAACTGGGATGCAAGAGGGTGCTGAGGGCAATGAAGGTTTCCTGAGTGTGTTGGAGGTTCAGATCTGGATCTGGAGCTTGAGCTCCAGATGGGTTGGATTGAACTCTGTGTGGCTGTGGGGGCGCTGACGGCAAATCCACGGACACTCGAGGACTCTCTTTTGCTTCTCCCTCTCTGACTTTAAGAGGCATTTTAGGCAATTTATGCTGATGGCGAATCTATCTGCCTTGTGGCAGATGAAAGAAAATTCCGTGTAATACAGCCATTCACTGACATACATCAAAGTTTAATTCGAATCTCGAAATGGACGCAAGTTGGACATATGTTAGTATGACATGTAATCCCTATGCTATCAGTCGCCAAACTGATCCCACTGCCCCACACTCTCACAACAGCCCACTATCAGACCCAACACTGATCCCACTGCCTCACACTCTCACAACAGCCCACTATCAGACCCAACACTGATCCCACTGCCTCACACTCTCACAACAGCCCACTATCAGACCCAACACTGATACCACTGCCCCACACTCTCACAACAGCCCACTATCAGACCCAACACTGATCCCACTGCCTCACACTCTCCTGACTGCCCACTGTACCTGTACAGCATTCTTTTGTCCTGAAAACTGAAAGATGCTGTGTTGTACACAATGCCGGGATATCGTCTGACATTCACTATTATATGCACGCAGCTGTTAGCATTGGTGGACGTGCGACCAAGTGTAATTTTTATATTTACATATTTTTTCTTTTATAAAAATTTATGCATTTTTTTTCTTTCATATGGACAGGTGGACATAAGTCATAAGAAGGGGAGAGGCTGTATTGCACTCTTTTTAATTATATGATAAAGGAACCTTGAATTGAGATCTAAACTCAACAGGGGGAAATGAGAAGTTTGCTGATATACAAAATTATGAGAGTAAAAGATGGAGTAAATTCTCCCTGTGTCTACGTGAGTTTTCCTCGCGAAGGTTCTGGTGTCCTCCCACTGTTCAAAGCGTACCAGGGGTGTAGGTTAATTGGCTGTAAAGTGAACATCGCAGACTCGTGGCCTGTTATTGTGTTGTACATCTAAATTAAAATTTTAAAACTAAGATATAATTATGATATTCAAAAGACATTTGAACAGATAAGTGGATGGAAGGGTTTAGAATGGACCAAATGGATGCAAATTGGATTAAGCAACAATCTTGGTTGACCTGAATAAGTTGGGTTGAAGGGTCGTTTAGATGCTCAGTGAAGGGGCTCGGGGATCTGCCCCACCTCCCCAAGACCACATCAGTGCTTGCAGATTGCTATGCCTGGTCTCGAGGGAACAGGGTCTTTGAGCAACAGGCCAGCACCTCACCGCAGGAGTGAAGATTACAAAGAGCAGAAGAGATTTGAATGGAGCTTATAAACAAGAGGACAGATGGTCTGTTCCTAAACAATGCACCCAATCTAATTCATAGGATGCTGACGAGAAAATAATAATCAACACCATTTTACTTTCCTCATAAAATCCAAACTTCCTCAGCTAACCATTCATCGTTTATGATCATAAAGTATTTTGAGCTCTGATAGTATCCAATCTGGAGACTCTTAACTCATAATTATTTATCACAACCAATTATAAATAAGGATGTAAGTTCTTGGAGTTGGTGGAATTAACTCCTGTCAGATAGAAGTCCTTCAGTATTCATCGCCTTTTAGCAATGCTGATTTGGAGGAAGTGTTTGTTTAAAGATGGAAGCAATTCATTACACAGGAAACATTCAGGTTTTTAGAACCTCCATTAAACTGACAGGAAGATAACGCTTTCTGATCTGATCTGCCTTTCATGTCCCGCAGGAAGCTGGTGATTATCATACCATGCTCCATTGACTATGTGACTAATATGCTTTGCTGCTGGCCTGCTTGCAGTTTGAACACACTGTAAATGCTGGAAGAACTCAGCCGGTCTCGCAGCATCCATAGGATTTAAAGATAAATTACTGATGTTTTGGGCTTGAGCCCTTCTTCGAGGTCAAAGCAAAGCACAGGAAGTTTCCCCTGCCATTCTTCGCTTTTTATTCAAATGTCTTCCTGTTTTTTGCTTACAAGTTGAAGAAGTGCTCAAGCCTGAATCTTCAGCAATATTATCAGATTCGGATTGCAGATTTATTGTCAGAGTACATAAATGGTATCACATACAACCCTGAGATTCTTTTTTCTGTGGGCCAGGCAGAATTATCACGTACTGGCAGTGCAAAAAAACTGTACTCAATGTACACATGTAAACAGATAAAGAAATGTAAACAAACTGACTGTGCAAAACAGAGAAAAGAAAAAAATGAATAAAGATCAGAAGTACGAGTCCTTAAATGAGTCCCTGATTGAGTTTGTTGTTGAGGAGTCTGATGGTGGAGGGGGAGCAGCTGTTCCTAAACTGGTGGTGCGAGTCCTGTGGCCCTTAGACCTCTTTCCTGACGGCAGCAGCGAGAACAGAGTGTGATGATTGCTGCTACTCTCCAATGGCAACATTCCCTGTAGAATATCTTGATGATGGGGATCTCCTGGGTTGCGTCCATTACCTTTTGCAAGGCTTTATACTCAGAGATGTTGGTGTCCTCATTACCAGACTGTGATGCAGCCGGTCAGCGCACTTTCCAGCACACATCTGTAGGAATTTGCCAGGGTATAGATGCTGCTTGACTGGCTGAGTTCATCCAGCATTTCTGTGCATTTTTACCATCATCGCAGCGTCTCTTTTACTCTAACTTCAGTTTGTTCTTGTTGCTACAGGGTTGAAGTTAACAGGGGGAATAGGCAGTAAATGGCAAGGTATCTATGTGCTGGAGATTGTGCCAAATTCACCTGCCAGCTTGGAAGGCAGCCTGCAGCCAAGAGACAAGATCCTTTACATCTGTGACATCTGTACCATGGGCATGACCTTAGCTGATGCTGTGAGAGCCTGTGATACACAAAATGGCCAAATAACCATCAAGGCCACGAGGTAAGGGCTGCTTATGAAGATAGCTGTAGAAAATTGATGGTCTCATTCAGGGCTTGGCAATATCCACTGCACAACCACCTTCGTCACCTCTTCCAAAAAAAAGTCACATTGTTAAGGCATGACCTACAAAGCTCTAATCTGACCATGACTTTCCAAACATCTGTCAATCCTATTGCTGTTTCCCTGCCACTGATGTGGATCTTGTAGTTTTCTGGACTATTCCTATTCGCTTTCTTGAATAAAGATACAACATTTGCCACCCTCCAGCCTGTTGCTAGTGAGCATGCAAAACTCTTTGCCAAGCCCCCAGCCATCGCTCCACTTGCCTCTTTTAACGACCAGGGATTTATCCCATCGACATTAATTCTGCAGAACACCAATGGTCCCTGACTCCAGCCAGAATAACAACACCTTGTATGGCCTGCTAATTCCAAATCCCTTCCATCAACGTCAGCTCCTTCATTGGTTGTCTTCAGCTGTGGAGGCCTTCTCACCATAAACCTCTCCTGCGCTTAGATCTTTTATTTCGTAAAATCTGCCTCTAACCTTCTGATCACCCATCTCAATATTAAATTTAATTTAAAAAAATTTAGACATTCAGCACGTTAACAGGCCGTTTCGGCCCACAAATCAATGCTGCCCAATTTATGCCCAATTAACCTACACCCTCAGTACGCTTTGAACAGTGGGTGGAAACTGGAACCCCTGGAGAAAATCCATGCAGACATGGGCAGAACATACAAACTCCCTAAAGACAGCGCAGGATTCGAACTCTGGACCTGATCGCTGGCGCTGTAAAGGCATTGCATTAACTACTATGCCATCTGAGCTGCCCCGACACCAACCGTGCCACCTAACAGCATTAACTTTGTTTTATGGCATCCCTTTAAAAGCTAGATAGATTGTCAGCCTTGTTCCAGCATTTAAACCATTATTTATTTTGCTTCTTCAGGGATGGGAAGCCAGTGATTACTGAAGTTCACATGACTGGTAAGTGCTGTTGCCAGGAAAACTACAGCAATAACAATAAACATACATTAGTTCTCAGGCAGGGTTGTTAATGTTTATCTCAGTAACTCAGCTGACCTCGTAACGAGCAGAAAGGGCCAACCACAAATGTGTGGTAGCGTGCTGCCTTGGATGGTCATGACAGAATCAGAATTTATTGACATAAACATGTCACAGAATTCATTGTTTTGCAGCAGCAGATCTTATTATAAATTACAGTTCAAAAATAAATGAGTGCGAAATGTTCATTGTCCATTCAGAAAGGGAACAAGCAGTCCTTGTGCCGCTGGGTGTCAGTCTACAGTAGTGGTGTGAAGAGGGCATGGCCTGGTGAGGGTCCTTGAGGATAGAGGCTGTTTTCTGAAGACTCCGCCTTTTCTGTAGCCATCCTCGATGGTATGCAGACTAATGCCCTTGATGGTGCTGGCTGAGTTTGCCCTGTGCATTTGCACCTCCATACCAGGCAGTGATGCAACCAGACAGAATGCTCTCCATGGAACACCTGTAGAAATTTGCATAAACCAAACCTCATCACAAAGTTGCTAGTGAGCCTTCTTCGTGATTGTATCAACATGAAGGACCCCAGGACAGAACCTCAGAGATTTTGACATCCAGAAACTTGTAGTCCTTGACCCTTTCCACTGCTGACCCCTAGATGAAGACTGATTCAAGTTCTCCTGATTTCCCCCTCCTGAAGTTTCTGGACATTTGAGTGTTCCTACAAACTAAAATATTCCACTGGAGATCTTGCATTAACATTGCCATTACACTCAGATTCCAACTGGCCTCTGCATGAGAAGGTTCTTCTTCCAAATAACTTCTATACCCCTCTGATTCTTTCCCCTTCCTTAAAACCTATGTCTTCCGGTTTTACATACCTTTGCAATGGGCAAAAGTTTCCTCCTATTTAGGGAGGCTGGAATCTGGAGCACAAAGTAAACGGGATGCTGGAAAAACTCCGTGGGACAGACAACATCTGGGGTTGCAAAGGGATGGTTGATATTTCAGGTTGATATAAGATCACAAGAAGTAGGCCCAGTGGCTCATCGAGTCTGCTCCACCATTCTAATCATCAGCTGATCCATCCTCCCTCTCAGCCCCTTCTCCTCACAACCCTTGATGTCCTGACAAATCAAATTCCTGCCGATCTCTGGCTTAAATACAAGAAAGAGAGTCAACATAAAATGAATGTACAGAAGAGGTGCCTGCTTCATCATCACGGTGGGCCCCTCATCAATAGGAATTTCATTATTCTACCAGGAACTGGGCCATTCAGCCTTACGAGAAACAATTGACTATTCAAAATAAATAACCACTGCAGATTTGGTTCAAGCCATCTCCATTCATTGGAGGAGAGAAGCAAATCTTGCTTCTGTGAGCTGAGCCATAGCATCAAGCCAGATTTGGGTGGGGTGTGGTGGGTGGGGAGAGAGAATCGGACAGATTTCAGGAACAATTTTGAGCAACTTTGCCTTAGGCTGAGCTGGCTGCCACCTCCCCATTCTCAGGAGGACTTGGTTCAAGAGCTTTCATTGCTTTGAATTTTTCCTGTGCGAAGGCTGTGATCTCCTTGAGAGTGACACAAATGAGAAAGAACTGTCTCCGCACTGGCACCAAGAACCGAGGCACAGTTGTGCATTGCGGATTGAACACAGACAGTGCCTGTACTGTGTAGGTGTGATCGGGAACCGGCCCAATCCAGCTCGTTTGCCAGCTGATGCCTTTTCATTCTTGCTTTACACGCGACATGCAAATTATGTTGGAAAGCAGTTCATTTGCTCCCCTCTGTTTTAGATCTTCAGGCAGGTCCTGTAAGAATTGATTTGTAAATGCAAGAGGCTGCAAACATCCCATAATTCCAGTATGCATATTAGGCCAAGAAATCATTTCAAAATAAAACCTGAAAAAGCTAGAATAACAATGTCTGCGCCCCTTTCCCCCCTTTTTTCACTCTCTCTCTTTCTCCCTTTCACTCTCTGCCCTTCTCTCTCTCCCTCTCCTGTCTTTCCTTCTCTGTTTGTTACCTCTCTCTATCCTCCGTCTTCCCTCTCTTCCTGCCCATCTGTCTGTCCTCTCCTCTCTCTCCCTGTTGTCTCTCCTTCTCTCTCCTTGTCCATCTGTCTGTCCTCTCTCCTGGTCTCTCCTCCTCTCTGTCTGTTTTCTCTCTGTCCTTCTCTCCCCCCTGTCCAACCTGTCTGTCTCCCTGTCCGACCTGTCTCTCCTCCTCTCTCTCTGTGCTTCTCTCTCTCCCTGTTGATTCTCCTTCTCTCTCAACAGATAGAGCCTGACCTGCTATGTATTTTGAAAGATTGAACAGTTTTTATTTCATATTTCAAGAATCTGCAGTATTTTGCTTGTTATCCATTCCACAATTTTTGCCATCGGTCCCAATTTAATGTCACATCAGTCCATCTTGCCTGGTTTCTTGTTTTTCTCAAAGGAATGGCAACCTCCACATTCTCTATTGAAGGTAGTCATTGCACCATCAGTTCTTCAATGAAGGCTTTTTTTCATCTCAATCATTCAAAGAACATGGGCATCACAGGCAATACTGCCTTGCTTCTTCATCCCCAGATGCTCCTCAGCTGAAGTTACAGGTGAAGGGTTAACCGATTTTAGCTGATCAACTGACCCAGTTCAAATGTGGAAGGCAAATTCCACCCTGATGATTCTTTGGAAAATTGGTGTTTTTGCAACAATCTGGTTGTTTTGTCATTACCAGTAACAAATTCAAGTTTTTATTCTCCTATTTGAATTTGCCAGCTGCCTTGCCAGGATTTTAATTTGTATCTCAAATTGTTTGCCTTAAAGTTCTATACAATGGCCTTGTTTCTGGCAGAATAAATGAGCCTCTGACTGCTTGACTAGCTCAGGGGCTTCTTCCCCAATCATCAGTTCCTAGTAGCAACCGTGCCCTCGGTTAGATGATCGCAGCGGTTAGTACCACTTGGCAAAACCATTTCCACACATTTGTGTCACTCTCAGGGAGTGCAGGCATTTTCCAAACCTTTTAGGAAACCTTAAAAGTGGCCAGTGGACCATAGTTGGCTGTAGTTTTGCCACTCCTGGTGTGGCGTTTGCACACTCTCCTTGTGGCTGTTTGATTTCTTCCACATCCCAAAGATTCATGGGATGGTCAGATAATTGTCATTGTAATTGCCCCAAAGGTGGAGATGTATTGTAAACTCTTGATGTGGGGGTGAGGGGGTTGGGGGCGAGGGTGTAGTGGATAAGAATGTAGGAAGAATATAAAAAATGGAATTAATGCAAAATTAGTATAAATAGAGTAGACTCAGTGATTGGAGAACCCATTTCCATGCTGGTCGTCTCTGAAACTCTATAACAGGAACCTGCATTGAACACAGCGTCTTTCATGTGGTTAAGATCAGTCACAGTCATTTCACAGGATGCACCTGAGCATAAATGGCCAAAGTCACAGGCACAGAGGAGAATCTCAAAGGAGAGCAGAGAGCCAGCAAGTTTCGGGAATTCATTCCAGAGCTGAGGCTGAAGGCTCGGTGGCAAGGGATAGGGCAGGGCGGCCGCACGCTGACGCAAGCTTTGCATCGGGCCGGTCGCTGCTGGCAGCAGAAGGGAAGCGATGCCCAAGCGCGTAAATGCGCTTGCGCGGGGCCTACAATGGGAGCTAAGGCAGCGTTGCAGTCACCTGCGGGGAAGGAACAAATCAGGCAGCGCAGGGGTGTGGTAGAGAAGGGCAAGCTGGGAGTTTTTGGTTAACATGGAAAACAGAATAAAATGACTTAAGGTTGTTTGATGAATAGTGTAAGTTGTAGCAGCATCTACAATGAAAGAGACTCACAGCCACTACGTTGGATGCTCTCAACGACTGTTTATTTCAAAACCCACGCGCGCCCCTTTAAGGGCAGCGTGAGTTCCGCCTTCGTGTGAGCAGTGACATCATAACAGCTGCCCCAGGCGCAGACTGGGCTAGAACCATGAGGCAAGGAGATGGCGCCATCTTCTCATGGCTGCTCTGCCATGTGGCGGTACAAGCAGGGCCGGTTCGCCACGAGAATGTGAGCTGCACAGAATCTTCCTTCTTTGTGCGGCGAGGGATCAGCAGTTCCTGAAAGGGGCGATTAAGTTTGAGGATGGTCAAGAGGCCATAAGGGGGTTTAAAGACTGAGAGCTATAGAAATGGATGGGTACATGGAATTAGGGAGGTGGTGGGAGAAAGCCAAGAAGGTCGAGGGATAGATTATCAGGAACCAAAAGATCAATGGCTGAAACTGGACAAGAATTGTGCTTGTGGAACTGATTCTTCATTGCCCCCTCAGTCTTGCGTGTATAGGTAGAGGATTTAACTAGATGGCATCAGGTTTTGCAAAATCAATCCAGTGAAAAGGATTCTGCAGTGAAACACAAAAGTCTGCAGACATTGTGATTGTAGTAAAAGCACACAGAAATGTGGGAGGAGCCAAGCCGGTCTCGCAGGGTCCATTGGAGGTAAAGATTTATTACTGACATTTCAGGCCTGAGCCCTTCTTCAAGATCTAAGCAAAGAACAGGGAGGTATCAGAATAAAGTTTGAAGAATGGGAGGGGAAGGAGTCCAGACCAACAAAAGGTATTAATTGGATATGATAAGAGGAGAGGTGAGAAATAATGTTTGGTTCTGTGAAAGGAGACTGAGGGAAAAGAGAGAGAGCTGGGGAAAGGGGAGGGGGGGGGGTTTAAATGGAAACTGGAGAAGCTGCTGTACATGAGACCACAAACAGACATGTCAGCAAGGGAATGGGGTGAAGAATTGAAATGGGTGGCCACTGGGAGATCCACGGTATTGTGACGGACAGAGCCACGGTGCTCAACAAAGCAATCTCCCAGTTGGGGAGAGGAGACCACAAGGGGAACACCAGATGCAACAGATGACCCCTGCAGATTCACAAGTGAAACGATGTTTCTCTTGGAAGGACTGTTTGGGGCCTCAAGAGGTGGCCAGGGAGGTCGTGGGGGCAGTGTGGAGCATCTCCTCCGGTCACAGGGGTAGGTGTGAAGGGGAAGGAGGAGTCATGGAGGGAGTGGTCCCTGCAGAAGGTGGAGAGGAGAGTATTTGTCTGGTGGTGGGAAAGGGAGTATATTTGGAGCTCTCTGGAGTCCGGAATCTGGGAAAACGTGTTTAACACTGGCTAGAATCCAACAGCCACACTGTTCCTGTCCAGCCATTAGATTGAAATTAACAATATTACCTGTGCTAGCATAATAACTAAAAAAGGGAAAGAAAATGAAACAGGAACGTTTCTTGTCTACATCAGTGTTAAAATTTTTTTTAAAAAGCATGGATTCCTCAGTTTTATAAATAGAAGTGTTGGATACAAAAACAGGAAAGATGCAATAAAACTGTGAGAATCATTGGTTTATGCATCTGCTGGAGTCGTGTGTTCAAAGTTATGAATCACAGGAGTCTTTGGGAATAGAGCGGAGAAAATTTTCCAGAGTGCAGGTGTTTTTTTTAAATTTAAGACATACCGCTTGGTAACAGGCCCTTCTGGCCCACGAGCCTGTGCCGCCCAAATACTCCGTTACGTTTTGGTGGGAGGAAACTGGAGCACCCGGAGGAAAACTAAGCAGGCACAGAGAGAACTTACAAACTCCTTACAGAGGGCGCTGGATTTGAACCCAGGTCGCTGGCTCTGTAATAGCGTGGCGCTGACCGAGGGACTCTATGTTGGGATGAGGGACACAGAAAAGGATGTTGGGGGAAGGAAGGGATTAAACAGGTTAGTGTCAGTAAAATTACTGGCAACTAATTCCTGTGGGAATCCAGGACTAACAATTGGGAGGTTCTGTTTGAAAGTGCAAACAACTTCAGTGTTGCATCCAATTGTTTCAGGGGAGACACTGGCAAATTGATAGGAACAGATCAGTTGGAGATTGTATTACCACTGATGGGATAAATGTAGCAGTTAGACGCATTGGTTTCAAACTGCCCCCTAAACTCATTCCACTTTAACTAATCCCTATGCCATCAGTGCTCTGTGATTAGTAAGAGATCCTTAAGGTGGGATGTGAATAGAAAGAAAAAAAGTTTGAAAACCATTGTTTTAACTGTACCTCGTTGACTCGTTATGTGCACGGTTTCAGAACTCCAAAGGAAATGGGCCAATGACAATTTTTCTCAAGCAAAATATTTCAGTAACAATTGGGTCTAGAGCAGTGGTTCTCAACCTTCCCACTTTAAGCAATCCTTTACTAATCACAGTGCACTTATGGCATAGGGATGAGTTTAAGGGGACAGTTTGAAAACCACTGGAGCAACGGTGTTACAACGCCAGCGAGCGGGTCTGGGGTTCGAATCCAGTGCTGTCTGTAAGGAGTTTATATGTTCTCCCTGTGACTGAATGGGTGCTCCGACCGTCCGACTCCACTGTCCCAGAGGGTTGTAGGCCAATTGAGTGTAATTTGGCAGCATGGGCTTGCGGGCTGAAAGAGCCTGCTACTGTGCTGTATGCTGTTTAGAACCAAGATTGCAGCAACAACTAAGCACGCTAAAAGCAAGCTGATTGTATTTATTAGGAAGTCACTGCTGCTCTGGCTAAATGGCCTGGTCAATTAAAACTGGCACAACAAATGTAATCCCTGCTATTGTTTCAAAACCTCTTCTGCTGTTAGTCTCTGAATTTTGACCTGCAGAATTAAACGTGTGTACAATTGACCTAACTGTGTCCGCTCAAGCATCAAATCGGGCTCTGCCAACTCCCTGCATAAACCCACAGCCGTCACCCTGTCTTGTTGCTGTGCTTTGCTGAATAGTCTCGTTTTGTTCTCTTCATTTCTAGGAACGGCAAGTAGAAAGAAAACCAAAAGCTGCTTGGCACTAAAAGGCAAGTGCAGATATTCTGTAAAGTGAGTGGCCTCTTGCCTTCTTTATCTCAGTTTCTTCCATCTTGATCGGGTGCCTCATGTCAACACCCTTCCAAGCACTTCACATAGAGCAGTCACCTGTATTGACTGCTGCTTCTTTAGCAAGCGCCTCACGTTACGCTGAATCCCCACGGCAACAGAGGAGGACAAGCAGAAGAACACTAACGGTAATAACACATCCAAGTGTGCTCTACTGAAATGCCAGTTCACATGATCAGCCCAAACCATGATTTGGCAATTAAACTGGTCACCTTTGTAGCCAAAGACAAAGAGTGCAACTGACTGAGGCCAGTATTACTGGGGCCAAAGGGTTTATCTCAGGAGTCTGCAAAACTGTCAGGGGAGATAGAACCAGCTGGTCCATTGCGCTGATGCCCAAAGCCTGATCCTTTTTCATTGAAGCAAAGTAATAGAATGCCCTTGGATGGGTTGTTGCTGGAACACAGTGACTGCTTTGGGGCACTGACATCCTGAAGTGATATTTGTGGAGACAACTCAAATAAAGCTTCCCCTAGAGCTCCACTATTAAATGCAGATAACAAGACATATCCCTAATGATAGCTGATCATGCCAGTTATGTCATCCAGTGAAAGATATTATTAAATGAGATAGTGCTTTTAATGAAAGGTTGATGCAATATTTGATCCTCTCCTGTACCCAGAGGCAAATCTCCGGACCACACCCAGTTAAACACAGAAAGCTGGGTTCAAACCTGACTTCTAAGGCTGTTCATGTGGAGTTTGCATGTCCTCTCTGTGGCCGCTTAGGCTCCAGTTACCTCTCATACCCTGGACACAATGGGAATCATTCCTTCCCCATATATTTATATATGGCCTGCTATAATTATATTTAACTATATATACACAGTAAAACCCCTGGTATCTGGAATTCAAGCAACCAGCAAAATACAATCACAGAAATCGGTAAATCAGTTTGAAGAAGAAAAAAAAAATCACATAGCACGCAATCTCAAGCAACCATAAAATCCAACATCTCCCAATCCCCATCGGTACCTGATACAGAGGGGTTTACTGTTTTGTGTGTGTGTAAAATATATGTTTTATTTTCTTTCTTTATGCACTATTACTTATATTTTTTCATTTGTGAACTCAAGGCTTTGGTGAGTGTAAACTGACATCAAAGGAAGAACAAATCCAGCTTGAATGGGAGAAGCTGGAGGCTCTGGATGATAAGGGTGGCTGCCCCTTATATAACAGGATCTGTATTGGGCCCATTGTTCAAGGATCTGTACTGGGCCCATTGTTGTTCGTTATATACATTAATGATCTAGATGATGGGGTGGTGAATTGGATTAGTAAATATGCAGACGATACTAAGATAGGTGGAATAGTGGATATTGAAGAAGGTTTTCAAGGATTGCAGAGGGATTTGGGCTGCTTAGAAAAGTGGGCTGAAAAATGGCAGATGGAATTTAATGCTGATAAGTGTGAGGTGCTTCATTTTGGTAAGAAGAATCAGAATAGGACATACGTGGTAAATGGGAGAGCATTGAGGAATACAGAAGAGCAGAAAGATTTAGGAGTGACGGTACATCGTTCCCTGAAGGTAGAAACTCACGTGAATAGGGTAGTAAAGAAGGCTTTTAGTATGCTGGCCTTTATCAATCATTGCATGGAATATAGGAGTTGGGAGGTGATGTTGAGATTGTATAAGACGTTGGTGCGGCCTAATTTGGTGTTCTGTGTGCAGTTCTGGTCGCCTAATTATAGCAAGGATATAAACAGAATGGAGAGAGTGCAGAGAAGGTTTACCAGAATGTTACCTGGGTTTAAGCATCTAGAGTATAGGGAGAGATTGGACAGATTAGGTCTTTATTCTTTGGAGCGTAGAAGGTTGAGAGGGGATTTGATAGAAGTATTTAAGATTATGAAAGGGATAGACAGAGTGGATGTGGATAGACTATTTCCGTTAAGAGGAGGAAAGATTAAAACAAGAGGACATGAGTTAAGAATTAAGGGGCAGAGGTTTAGAGGTAACATGAGGGGGAACTTCTTTACTCAGAGAGTGGTAGCCGTGTGGAATGATCTTCCGGGAGAAATAGTGGCGGCGGAGTCAATTGTATTATTTAAGAAAAGGTTGGACAGGTATATGGATGAGAAGAAGATGGAGGGTTATGGGCATTGTGCAGGGAGGTGGGGCTAGAAAGGGGTGTTTGGTTCGGTGCGGACTAGAAGGGCCTAATGGCCTGTTTCCGTGCTGTAATTGTTATATGTTATATGATAAGGGTGGCTGCCCCTTATCTTAAGCCAGTTTGATCTATTTTCTCTCTACTTCAGTAGCAGGTTGCCTGCCAAAGGAAGAACCTGTATTCTGTCTCTACAACCTTCTCCCCACCCTCACATTACGAGCATCAATCATTACTTGTCGGTTTGTCGGCAAGAGCACAATTTTGCATCTCACCCACTGCCTGGCTGATCATTCCCGAGCTGGCTTGTAGCATCGAGACGTTGCTAAGTAACAGCAAGGCGGTGGTGGGGGGGGGGGGGCAGAAGGGGAACAGGGTGTTAACGCAGTTGTTGGATAAATTAGGGAAGAGTAAGAGGAAGGAAAGAAGTGGTTTACGTCAAAGTTATAAGGCATTCAAAAAGCTTGTACAGAATTTTGATTTATACAACTTCCTGCATTTTTTCTAAAAAAGGTGATTTATCCCAGAATATTATTTGCATAATGGCAATCAAAGACAATCAGAACCGAAAATAATATATTTGAGACATGACTTCAGGACGTTAGTCATTATTGAGGTACTGAGAAATGACTGCAGTAACTGGAGACTCTTTAAATGGGGTTTTGTACAACCCATCAGTTTCCCCACAGAAAGAGAAGGCAAGGCTTTCTGTTACGTTTGGTAGATTCTCATCCTTTACTCATCAAGGAATGGGTAAACAAAGTTTGAGGTTTTTAATCACATTATTATTATTTTTTTTCAAAGGAAAGCAATCCAAGGATTATACGCGATCCCAAAATAACTCCACTCTGCCTGCAGAATCTGAGGTATCTTGCTTTTTAAATTTATGTTTGTAAGTACAAAGCTGTGGGGATTTATGATATTCATTATTATTGTATGGTATTTCTGAATTTTTGTGAAGCAAGCAGTAAATCATTACCCAATGCTGTATAAATTGTGTATGGGTTGTTCTTTACATTTAATCATCTTGTTGATTCAGTGCCAGGATCTCACCGTTTCTTACTGAAAGCTCACCCCTCTCCCACTACGCTGGACGTGTTGAGTGGAGCACAGATCCCCTTGTTCATCTCCTAGCAGAAGTCCTGTAATCCCCTTTGAACTGGAGAAGCCAGGAAGTGGTATTTTTGGGCTTTGCATTAGGTGGGCAGTGACAATGGATCCACTCTGCTCACAAGGGCAATTAATGCAGTGGGTCAGGACGGGAGGCTCAAAGTCAGGGACCAGCTATTACAGGTAACCTTACCCTGGGGAGAACTGGCAACTCTTCTTGGTGTCAGTGATCCAGGTGAGTTGTGAAGGGAAAAGAAACAGGGCAGAATAAATCCTCGAGTACGATGGTCATGTAGTCACTGTGGGAGTTGTGACAGCCAATGTGTACCCAGCAATTTCCCATCCTGAACAATTCGATGTTTTTTAGGGAGGCTGTTTGGGGAGATAAATAATGACACGAGGGAAACTAGCCTCTCTCCTTTGAAATAATGTCTTAGTTAGTTATAAGTTTCCTCTGGAAACATGGCATTCCTGTACTGAATTTGGACTTTTCCATTGGAATCTGGAGGGTCTCCTGAATGGGCAGCCAGTTGGAAACTGGAGATTGCCAGAAAAAAAAAATACAAATAGCTTTGTTTCCTCGCAGTTTCCCCATTCTGTGCTAGGAGGGATGTTGCAGCAAGACATTACCAAATGGCTCGAAAATATTCTGCAGAGACAATTTGTTTGGTTCTGCTCACGTTTGTGCATCACTCAGCAACAAAACTCCAAGGGGGTTAGCGGATTGGAACGGAACATCTTTGCAGGTTTATCAACTGGAAAATTATACATCATACTTAATATTGATTAAATTACCATCAATAATTAATTTTGAAGTTGTCTTCTATTGTGAGGCTGGTTCAAGTTAACACTTGTGGTGAGAGTTAACCTACTCAGTGAAACATAATTCAGAAATTTATTTAAACATGATATTTTTTTGTAAATCCAGCAGAATAACTTTTACATTTTTATAAAAATGTGACATGTTGATAAACTCTTTGCAGCCCTAATGTACAGATAAAATGAGGGATCGTGATTAAGGGTGTCTTTGCAAAACAGGAGTTCCCCAGATTATGAATGGCCTAACTTTAGAAAATTAGACTTTATGGAAATTCTCCCATATATTTTAAAGGATTTTCAAGATGTAGTAATAATAAAATGTTCTGTAGTGCTCATAAATGTCTGGAATCAGCATATATTGCAGTAGTTTAATTATGGGTAGAGAGAGGGTGAATATTTGATGAAATGAAAGAATTAAAGAAAGATACTAGTGCAATAAGATAGGGGGTAGTTGCAGAAAACCAATGTTTTGAGACACAGAGTCAGTGGGGAACGGAATGACCCTTAATTCATGTCTGAAGAATCAACTAGTAAGGAAAGCAAAACCGTGGGATTGGTTTGAAATCTAACATGGGGTGGGGGGGGGGGGGGGGAAGCCACCTTTGTAACCATCCAACATGTCACATGAGAAGAAAGACTAATTCATGACCGCCAATGCAATGGAGACTCGTCACCTCAGAACCAAGAAATCTCAGTGAGGGAAGTTCACGACTGAGATTCCTAGGTACCGAGATATCAAAAACTAGATGCAATGGGGAAGTGTATTTGCATTGAGGAAATAATCTTGGTGATGCCTCAAATGTAATCAAAATTACATTAACGCTCCAACACTGATGTATTGGGTCTCTCGATGGATCCTGAGCCATCTCTCTTCACTGCCCATGCTGTTCACTCACCTGAACATTGTAAGCCAGGGCATTAACGGCCAGACACATGGGGCTGAACTTCTTAAAGGTGAGTGCCACTATTTCAACTTTTGTGGCAAAGTTGGATTTTCTTTAAACATAAGGATTTTAATTTATCTGTATTATTACTCCAGCACTAATTTAAAAAAAATACATTGGAGGAACTCAGCAGGGCTCACATCCTCCATAGGAGATAGATAACTGACTTTTGTGCTTCACTCCATCACTGGCGTTACATCTCAAACCAGCAACAAACAGAAGATGCAAGACAAAAGGGTTAAATTTTAACTCTATATTTATGAATGACAATTAACAACATAATGTCTTCGCACAATTAACCCCACTATAAGTATGTATAGCAAATATACAGGTATCATATATTGATATCAGTGTGTATGTGGAAAAACCCAGATCATTACAGTCTGTGGCCAATATTCAAAAAGAAAAAAATCCCCAAATGTCTGAAAAACCACAGAATTCAATCTCAATGTCCAAGTACAGTTCTTTAACTGATAACAAACATTGGAGAGAGAAATGACTGATCTTGCGTTGCAGTAAACTCATGAATCCTCACTTGTGAGCATGTGCAATTCACACAGCTCTCCAGCTGCCCTCTGCTTCACAGCTGGATTCTTCTTGCTCTCAAAAGTTCCAAGCAATTGGCGAATCAGCTCTCAGCTGTACCACAAATTGCAGAGAAATTTTTTAGCAAAAATGCATCCTTTATAATGAAAATTCACAGTCCAAGAGGTCAGTCCATGGACAATAGCACAGGACAACGAAGATTTTGCTTCCTGAACACTTTTGGGTGTATTTAAAGGATACTTGTGACCCAGCTGCATCAGACCATGGCCTAACATCCCCAGTCCAATGGCCTGGTAGATTGTCTCCTCTGGCCCTGGTGGCGTACCTCTTAGGCCCGGATTGGGTGGCAAGCTCCCGTGGCTCCCAAAGAAGACTTAGCCATGTCTTCAGCAGAGTTGGTACATGGCACCCCAATGACAATTCAAAGGGAGTTTGGCCCTTGGCCGAGAGGAGACCCCCGCCCCACCGTGGCAGTGCTCACAAGACTCCAAACACTAGCTCCTGTCCCAATCTTGCAGTTAATCACAAAACCTTCCTTTGTCCCCAAGGACCTCCAGGACTGCCTTTGTCCGCAGGGGCATGCACTCCAGTGACCGTACAAGGGCCCATTCAAGGTGGTGTATCACAATGGAACCATGTGCATCCTTGATGTGAGCGCCCATGAGAATTTTACCATTGACTGCTTCATGCCAGCTCACATAGATCTGGAACACCCTGTGACTGTGCCACCCCCACCCCATCGAGGTCGGCCACCAAAACAGACTAAAGAGGTGTTGGCCATGGATTCCACACCTCCTAATGCAGGTTCTGGTGGGTTGGGGGCCATGTGGCAGCCCGCCCACGCAACAGGCGAGCCAGCTCACGGAGTTGCGGGCAAGACCGTGGCAGATCTGACTGTGAGAGTTCCGGGTGCGGGGTAAGACCACAGCCTAGCAACTGACATAATTTCTGCCCTGCAGGGGCTGCTAGGGAGAGGCTTCTAACTGCGCGGCTTTTGGTTCAACTTGCTTTCATCTCTGCGTGGTTCCCCCCTATCCCCCTCCCCTGCTCGCAGCGCATCTACACCTATAACATTACACTGTTGGGCAAACATCCCTAGTTGGTCAGATGTTGGCACAGAGCTAAAGTTGTACCCATTGCTCATTATTTCCATTGAGTTGACCTTAGAAGATCAGGTGTTTAACATCAGTGTCTTGGGTTCTCAGCATTGAGTGAACGAAGGACGATGTAGGCCAGTGGTCCTCAACCTTTTTCTTTCCACTCACATCCCTCTTAAAGTATTCCCTATGTCATCGGTGCTCTGTGACTAGTAAGGGATTGCTTAAGGTGGGATGTGGGTGGAAATAAAAAGTTTTGAAAACCACTGTTTTAATTGTACCTCATTGACTCGTAATGTGCACAGTTTCACAACTCCAAAGGAAATAGGCCAATGACAATTTTTCTCAAGCAAAATATTTCAGTAACAAATGGGTCTCAACCTTCCCTTCCCACCTTAAGCAACCCCTTACTAAACACAGAGCGCCAATGGCATAGGGATTGCTTAAAGTGGGATGTGAATGGAAAGACAAAGGTTGAGAACCACTGGTTTAGAACAAATCTCATCATCCTGATGGTTGCTTACCACTTGAAGTCAGTGAATCATCAAGGTTTGTCGAAGTGGATATACTTTAGGGGGTTTAAATGCACAGCACAAATTGTTAATGCTGCACAGATATTGGAAACTCAAGAATCAGATGATATGAAACACTGACCATGATAAGCGAGCACGTTGCTCCCTGCATTCCGAGCTCAAATGTGGTTTGATGTGCAATCTTCAAGATATGATGGGATATGATGAGCTGAAAAATCCCAGTGCTCCAACTGCCTGCAAATTATATTGGAAAGCCAAGAACTCTTTGGTCTTGACAAGCAGCCATTGTCAACCTTTTTTTTTGGCTGTGTACACCTTAGGACTGTACTCAAAGTTTATGGGGCCCTCTTCCCTTTAAAGCCATGAAATTTTGATCTCTTCTGTACTCTCCTACTGACTACATTAAAAAAATTATGTAGTGTGAGGTGGAAACAAGGTTTTTATTTAAAAGTGCTGTAGTCCCCATCAGCCCTGTTGAGAATGGCCTGTCTCGAATATTATGAACAATACCAAGTTTAGCTTGGGGAAAAAGTTCAAATGGATTCCAAAAACCTTTCACTTAAACAGTGTATAATTTTCATTTGCCATGTTAATGAATATTATCACGAACGTCATTGGTTATCAATACAGGAAAAAGATAAATTAGCTTTTATATCAGTCACACTTCTCACAACCAGATAGGATCATACATTTGTAATTGGAATGCCAAAGTTTCTACATAGTTGAATGCCAATCAAATTGGCATTCACCTTTATTGCTTTTAATCCATCTAAATCCTAAAGTTTAGATTGCTTTTCAGCAGATAATTAATCCTACAAGTATATGTGTCTGATCTGTAATAAATAATTTGCAGTTAACTTTGATAATTCAAATGTTAATTCACCATCATGAAATCAAAATCTGGCATTTAATACTCAAAATTTTCCTTCTTTTTGTTCTTCCAAATCTTGAATTTGATTCTTTTCAGCTGAAGTCAGAAGTTAACTTTCTTTCTTACTTTTGCCGTCTGCTCATGGTTGTGAGCAGTTGGGGATTTTTATTCTTATTTCCTTACAATATAAACGGAGGCCACTGTAGCTCAGAGGCTGTGCCAACACACTGAACAATTTGGTTCCTCTAGTCATATTTCCTAACCTGTTCTCATCAACTCTCCACATGTTACGCCGCTCGCACACCGGCCACGTATCCTGCATGTCCTTGCGGAGTGGGAGAAAGCTGGATCACCCAGGGAGAAAACCAGCTCAGTAGTCGGGAGAACATGCAAACTTTGTATGTGCAACACCAGCGGTCCGGATTCAGCCCAGCTCAGTGGACCATGAGCCAGAAGTTCTTCCATCTGCACCACATCAAATATGTGCATCTTGTTCCTGCCTCATTGATCTATTCCCAAGTGATACTCTTCCATCTGCCAGAACTTCTGGCATCTAGTAGCTGCATCAGACTTCACATATACTCATGCAATAGTCAAATACTAATGTAGGCAGCACCTTTAGTATAGTGGTTAGTGCAACACCATTACAGCGCCAGTGACCCAGGTTCGAATCTGGCACTGTCTGCAAGGAGTTTGTAGATTCTCCCTGTGACTTCATGGATTTCCTCCGGTTTCTTCCTACCCTTTTAAATTTATGGGGGTTGTGGGTTTACTGGGGTATTTGAGCATGGGCTCGTGGGTTGGAAGGGCCTGTTGCCATTCTGTATGTCTAAATTTAAATAATGGGTCAATTCTTCTCTATATTGATCATGGATGGTAAGTACATGGAAGAGTTTCAATCCCAATACAAGTGATCATGTTTCACCTTCATCTCAGATATTTGGATACAAGTCCTAACTCGGTGATGAATAACCACCATGCAGAAATTTGATTCTCTTCCCCCCCACCCCCACCTCCTCCTCCCTACCAAAGTCTTGCATTACATTTATAGCTTCAAATGTAAATGATCCACGCTCAATCGACTTGGCCATGTTGGCCAACATGAGAACTTTCAAATAACCCCGTGTCAGCAGCAGAGTTTCGTTGATTTTCTTTCTTCAGTTTTAAGGATCAGCTTTTTATTGCCCAAGGTTCTTAATCTCGCCAAAACTTTACTGGTATTAATTTCCTGAAAGCTTAAGTTATTTTCCTGTGAGATCCGTTCACAAAGGTGTTCCAAATACCAATGTTTTTCCATTCTCTTCTTTTTTTTGGTTATAGATCAATCGCTTGTGGAAACTCTCAGAGCTACTATTGTTGAGGGTTTTATCCAAGCTGAAAGGCTAGCTTGAACCAAAATCTTCCGTGGTCCTGAAGGATCCAATATTTGAATTGTTTGATGATCCTCCACTGGTAATAGCACATCCACGCTACTGAAGTTGACCATGGGCAACTCCACACTATTTGATGAGCCTATTCAAGTGCAATCACCCATTTTCATTTGCTACCACAAGATAACTGCAGGTTCTTCTGGATTTCTTTCCAATTTTCTCTTCATTTCCTCTTTCTTCCAGTATCTTTCAAGGATAGATCCACTCGTTAGTTAATTTAGTCTCCTGCTTTTGGAACTATTGCAATCAATGGTTCCTCTCAACATCATCTGATTCCTTTATCTAATCCAGTGGTTCTTGCCACTCACTTTAAGTAATCCCTACACCATAAATGCTCTGTGATTAGGAAGGGATTGCTTGAGGTGGGATGCGAGTGGGAAGGGAAGGTGGAGAAACACTGCTGTTGACCCAATTGTTACTGAAATATTTTGCTTGAGAAAAATGGTCATTGGCCCATTTCCTTTGGAGTTCTGGAACAGTGCACATAATGAGTCAATGAGGAACGATTTTCTTTCCACTCACATCCCACCCTTACTGGCCCGGAATGTCAGTATGAACATATTGGGCTGAAAGGCCTGTATCACAATGTTCCTACTGAACAAACATTTATATCAGGGAAGCCAATTGTTTATACTTCTCCCGCTTTGAAGCACGGTGAATTACAGCAGAAAGGATTCCGGAGAAAAGGCAAGTGTTGGTCAGTATGAAGACCAGGGAGGTGATGAAGTCAAGAGTTGTGATTCTCACTGATGGGGCAGTGTGCTGCCTCCAAGTCAACCGCCCAATAGCGCTCACATCTGCTGTGATAAAATGCATTGAGAGGTTGGTTGTGGGCAGAATTAACTCCTACCCAAGTAAAGATCTGGACCCAGTATACCGCCACAAGTGCTCCACAGCTGATGCAATCTCACTCACTCAGCTCTGAATCTCTGAGACATCAACCGCGCGCACATCTGGCAATTTTTTCATGGATTTCATTTCAGCTTTCAACATCATACCTGCAATCCTCGCCAACAAGCTCCAAACCCTGGGCCTCTGCACCTCGATCCTTGAATTCCTCATTGGAAGTCCATAGTAAATAGGAATTGGAAACCACGTCTCCTCCTCACTGATGATCAACACAGGCTCACCTCAAGGAGGTGTGCTTAACCCACTGCTCAGATCATTCAAAACCCATGACTGTGTTGGTTAGGCATAATTCAAATGCCATCTACAAACTTGCTGATGACAGAATCACAGATGGCAATGAGGAAGCATACAGGAGGGTGATAGATCAGTTAGTTGAGAAGTATCACAACAATTTTGCACTCACAGTTAGCAAAACTAAGGAGCGAAAGATCAGGAGAACAGCAGTGTAAAGGGTTAAGAATCCTATATTCCTGGGTGTCAATATCTCTGAAGATCTATCCTGGGGTCTCCATGTTGATGCAATCATGAAGAAGATTTGCCAGCGGATATATTTTGTGAGGAGTTTTTGAGTTTGTATGTCACCAAAGAGTCTTGCAATTTTCTACAGGTGTGTGGTGGAGAGCATTCGGTCTGGCACCTCCGTAGCAGACAGTGACGCAACCAATGTACAGGGCAGGAAGAGACTACAGAGAGTTGTGAACTCTGCCAGTGCCCTCACAGGCATTGGTCTCCACTCTATCGAGGAAATCTACATGAGGCGGTGTCTTAAGAAAGCAGCCTCCATCCTCAAAGACCCCCACCACCCAGGCCATGCCCTCTTCTCTCTACTACCATCGGGAAAAAGATACAGGAGCCTGAAGACGAGCACTCAATGGCACAAGGACAGCTTCTTCCCCGCTACCATCAGATTCCCAAATGATCAGTGAACCAAAGACACTGCCTTACTCTATTTTGTATATATATTTTTTAAAAATGTAATTTATAGCAATATTTGTCGCAAACAACAAATTTCGTGACATATTCATTGACAAATTCTGATGAGGATCCACTTCGTTCCTTTAGCAGAGCGCCTGCACCCCCAGCAGGTGAATGTTGGAGTGACATGACTTTCTGCAGCCCATCTCTCCCACACAAACTCCTTCCGTCTGGAGGATGGATACTGGGCTGGAAAATAATAAATTGTATCGCCCACAGTGAAAATCTGTTATAAATTGTTATAGTCGTTCTTTCCAGTTTTGCTGAATATATTTCTGTTAAAGCGGAAAAGAATTGTCAAGTTTCATGATTAATTATTATCAAATGCATCTATTTCTCACACAGTGACAAATGACTTTAGCCTCTCCTTAATACCATTTCACATGTGTCATGGGGAAGCTCTTACAGACATTACAGAAATTTTCAAAGCAAGTTTTCCCCTGGGAGACAGTAGCAAATATCAGAGGGTATCTGTATAATCGGAGCAGAGGAAACTTAAGGGGATAGGAATTTTTTTAAAAAATGATGGATGCCTGGAATGCATTGCCAGTGTGGTGGTGAAAGCTAATGCTATAGGGACATTTAAAAGACTCAGACAGATTGCAACAGGAATAGAGATTTATGGGTGTGATTATTAAATAGGTTTATATAGGTTGACACATCTTTGTGGGCTGAAGGGCCTGTACTGTGTTGCAATGTTCCATGCTCTAATTCAATGGTTCTCAACCTTTCTCTTTCCACTCACATCCCACTTTAAACAATCCCTATGTCATCGGTGCTCTGTGATTAGTAAGGGAATACTTAAAGTGGGATGTGAGTGGAAAGAAAACGGTTGAGAACCACTCCTCTAATCAGACATAGTAAATGTATTTTTAAGAGATACAGCACAGAAACAGGCCCTTCTGGCCCATTCCGCCCAAATACACCAATCAACCTACAAACATCTTGCATTTTCATTGGAGGGTGGGTGGAAACTGGAGCACCCAGAGGAAATCAACACAGGTCACATGGAGAATGTAATAAAGTCAATAGAGACAGCGCCAGTATTGGGTATGCCCGCCCTCTGCTGGACATCATGAAGCCCATGTCCTGATGTCACCCGTCCATATACCCTGTGTGTCAGTAACCATGTTAGTCTAATAGAAGTAAAGGATGAGAAAGCATCATGTCTGAGTCTTAATTGTGTGAATGCCGACAAAGATCAAAACGAACCCTACATATACTCCATGCACCAACCATGAGAAAGAAAAATAGGTAGTCGTTTTCTACTAACAACCCCAATGAATTCCACCAAAAGATCAAGGCAAAAGCTCACCAAGTGGCGGAGGGAAAGTTCGGGGAATTCAACGAAGTAGAAGAGAGTTGGAATAACTATGTACAATGCTTTAACCACTACTGTGTAGCCCACAATATTATGGAAGGTCCAGTAAACAGCAAATGTGCCCTCTTCCTCAGTATAATGGGCAGCAAAACATTCGACCTCCTCAAGACCTTGCTGGCCCTGGAGGATCCAGTGACGAAGACATTCAGTGAATTATGCACAGTTCTAAGGAATCATTTAAGCCCCAAACCACCATTTATGGTAGAAAGGCCACAATATTATAGACAATATAAAAACCCATGGGTGGTCAGAGTGATCTTACAAAAACTGAGCCCCTGTTCATACTTGGTTCTAGTGGGGGACCGATTGTGCAAGCGACACATTGAGCAATTATGAGCATTGACTGGCACTAAGGTCCAGGAACTGTCTCATGAGCTGGAGGAGGTGGAACCAGACCTGCCGTAGCCTGCCCCGACCATACCAATCCTCAGCCGAGTGGGGGGGGGGGGGGGGGGTGGTGCAAAGACAGTCGTGGAGCCAAGGAGTCCAGTAATTGAGACATGCAGCCAGTAGGGCAGTGCATGTGGGCAGTCGCCGCTGACCTGACTGTCTTCGAGTCCTGAGCGAAGACCGGCACAGCAAACCACCCCGAGGCGGTCCAAAAGAGAAAGAAGACCACCTGAATGCTTTAAGGACTATGTGCCCTAATTATTATTAAATACTTTTCCTTTTATAATGTATTCTAATTCTCACTTGTAGTCCTGGCCCCAATGTAATCTTATTAATTCGAAGGGGCCCAGTCAGCATTTACCACACAGGGTGGGGAAGAGTGTTGGGTATAAGCCCACTCTCTGCTGGACATATTGGATTAATGGCCTCCTATTTATGTACTATTTCTGTAAAATCCGATGAAAAATATTGAAAAAGACATATTGAAAAAGACATATTGAAAAAGAAATATTGAAAAAGGATGGTATGGAGGGATCGACCAGTGAGGCTGTTTGGGTGGAATTGAGGGGTGGAGGAGGCAAGGGGGTGCTAATAGGGGTGTATTACAGACCACCAAATGGGCCAATAAAATTAGAGGAACACATTTGAAGGGAGATAACGTATATGTGTGAAAATCATAAGGTAGTGATCATGGGAGATTTTAACTTCCCACACATTGATTGGGATACCCATACGGTTAGAGGGCTGGATGGGCTGGAGTTTGTTAAATGTGTTCAGGATTGTTTTCTAAATCAGTTAGTAGAAGAACCGACTCGGGGTGGTGTAATACTGGATCTCCTGTTAGGGAACGAGCTAGGTCAGGTAGTGGGCATTAATGTTGGAGAACCAATTGGGTCTAGTGATCTGTAAGTTTTAGGGTAGTTTTAGGGAAGAGCAAGGAGAGGCCTAAAGTTGAGGTTTTGGATTGGAAAAGAGCAAATTTCGAAGGAATAAGAAGGGATTTGGGGAGTATTGAGTGGGACAGGATATTTTCAGGTAAGGATGTTAATAAAAAATGGAGGATATTCAAAAAAGAAATTTTGAGGGTACAGAGTAGTTATGTCCCAGTGTGGATCAAAGGAAAGGCTGGAAGTCATAGGGAGGCTTGGTTTTCGAGGAATATTGGAAATTTGGTTAGGAGAAAAAGGGAGGTGTACAAGAGGTATAAAGAGCAGGGAGCTGAGAAGTTGAAGGAGGACTACAAGGAGTGTAGAAGGAATCTTAAGAAAGAAATTAGAAAGGCCAAAAAAAGGCATGAAGAGGCTTTGGCTGACAGAGTAAAAATAAATCCAAAGCGTTTCTATAAGTACATTAAAAGTAAAAGATTAGTGAGAGATAAAATTGGACCCCTTGTAGATAGCGAGGGTAGGCTGAGTGAGAAGTCTGAGGAAATGGGGGAAATTTTGAATGATTTCTTTGCCTCGGTATTCACTAGGGAAAAAAATGTTGAACCAGTTGAAGTAAAGAAAAATAGTGGGGAGGTCATGAAGCATATAAGGATAACTGAGGAGGTAGTGATGGCTGTGTTAAAAAAGATAAAGGTGGATAAATCTCCCGGACCGGACAAAATATTCCCTAGGACACTCAGGGAGGCTAGTGGACAGTTAGTGGGGCCATTAACAGAGATATTTAGGATGTCACTGGCCACGGGGGTGGTACCAAAGGATTGGAGGGTGGCGCATGTGGTTCCTCTGTTTAAGAAAGGGTCCAAATGCAAACCTGGGAATTATAGGCCTGTAAGTCTGACGTCTGTGGTGGGCAAGTTGATGGAAAATGTTCTGAGGGATGCTATTTACAAATTTTTGGAGGTACAGGGATCGATAGGAAGTAATCAGCATGGTTTTGTCAGGGGTAGATCATGCTTGACAAACCTGATTGAGTTCTTCGAGGGGGTTACAAAAACGGTTGATGAAGGGAAAGCTGTGGATGTTGTCTATTTGGACTTTAGTAAAGCTTTTGACAAAGTTCCCCACAGGAGGTTAGGAAAAAAGGTGGAGGCATTAGGTATGAATAAGGAGGTAGTGAAATGGATTCAGCAGTGGTTGGATGGGCGGTGTCAGAGAGTAGTGGTAGAAAATTGTTTGTCCAATTGGAGGCCGGTGACTAGTGGAGTTCCTCAGGGTTCGGTCCTGGGTCCTCTATTATTTGTTATATATATTAACGATCTGGATGTAGGGGTGGAGAATTGGATAAGCAAGTTTGCGGATGACACAAAGATTGGTGGTGTTGTGGACAGTGAGGTAGATTACTGTAGATTAAAAGGTGATTTAGGAAGGCTGGAGGTGTGGGCTGAGAAATGGCTGATGGAATTTAATACAGATAAATGTGAGGTGCTACATTTTAGAAAGGCAAATTTAAATAGGTCATATACATTGAATGGTAGACAATTGAGGAGTGCAGAGCAACAAAGGGATTTAGGAGTGATGGTATCACCCTCAAGGCTGATAGTCAGGTAGATGGTGTAGTGAAGAAGGCATTTGGAATGTTGGCTTTCATAAATCGGAGTATTGAATTCAAGAGTAGGGAGGTTATGATGAAATTATACAAGGCATTGGTGAGGCCAAATTTGGAGTACTGTGTACAGTTTTGGTCACCAAATTATAGGAAAGATATAAACAAAATAGAGAGAGTGCAGAGAAGGTTCACGAGAATGTTGACAGGATTTCAGGGTCTGAGTTACAGGGAAAGATTGTGCAGACTGGGGCTTTTTTTCTCTGGAGCGTAGAAGATTGAGAGGGAACTTGATAGAGGTGTTTAAGATTTTAAAAGGGACAGACAGAGTAAATGTGGATAGGCTTTTTCAATTAAGAAAGGGGGAGATTCAAACTAGAGGACATGGTTTAAGATTGAAGGGGGAAAATTATAAGGGGAACATGAGGGGAAATTTCTTTACGCAGAGGGTGGTGGGGATGTGGAATGAGCTTCCGGCAGACATGGTCGAGGCGGGATCATTGGTTACATTTAAGGAAAGACTGGATCGTTAGATGGATAGGAGGGGACTAGAGGGGTATGGACCGGGTGCTGGTCAGTGGTACTAGGAGGGTGGGGATTTGCTACGGTATGGACTAGTAGGGCCGAACTGGCCCGTTCTGTGCTGTAAGTGGTTATATGGTTATATGGTTACATTTAAATAGGGGTGACTCCAAGCTCACAGCTGCTCCCAATGGACCTACCTCAGGGATCAATCGCAAACTTTTGTGTTTCCTTGTTTATACAGGGGTCTTGATAAGAGCATAAATGCAGATCATTTAAGACGTTTCCAAGTTGTGTGGGAATGAGGCATGGACTGAAATTCAAAGAAGCCGACAGTGAAAGCTTTATCTGAACAGACAGAATACAGACAGCGGAGAAATGTAAAGTTATCTAATGTTGATAGTAAAAATTGCTGTTAACGGTTGAAAAAAAATGTATTTCTCGGATGTGAAGGAAAGGCCTTGAGAAGATGAGCTTTTAAAATTATTTTCCCGCTTCTCCTTTGTGTTGAGTTATGAAGTACCTGGCTCAGTTCCCATCCCAGAACTGAACACCACCTTGTACATGTTGTCATCGCCCAAGTGTTTCTGGAAGCAATTTAAGTGGTGGATGATCACGTTATCCATGGCTACAGTGGTGGACCCGGTCAATACTATTCTCCAATATGAGGATCAGACCTTCCCCAACTGCTCACTTTGTCAAATCCAACCAATTTTTTTTAATATGGAGCAAAATAAGGTATCCAGAGTTTGATCTGTCTCCATTCCACTAAAATGATCCAGAGTCCATTGGACTCTGACACGAGACTCCATGGGGAGTACAACAGCTACCTGCCAGCTGATCTCAACCGGCAAGTTTTATTTTCCATTTTGTAGTTCTCAACTCCTTGGACTCACCCTTGATCTGGAGGAGAGCTTTGTGCCGCAGATCCGGTCTACCAGAACTCTATCTGTAACGCCACCAGAGTCCTTGTCAGCTCAGCTGCCGAAACCCACATCAATGCTGTTGTAACGCTTGGCTCCAATCCCATCTCCTGCATTCTCATGAACTTGAGCCCATTCAAAGGGGTGGGGGGTGTGTCAGGGGGAAAGAGTGTGTGATTGTGGCATTATCTGGAAATCATAGAGTGGGTGTGAAGGCTGGTCAGAGGTAATTAAAAAGGGGTCCTCTTGTCATTGATCTGGGTAGGAGGTGAACAGGTAGGAGCCAGTTGTTATAGTATAGGAGCAGGAGTTTGCCATCCAGCCTGTCATCTCTATTCTGCCATTCAACTAGATAGTGACTGATCTGGCTATGGGCTCAGCTCCACTTACACTCCTGTTCCTCCCAAGTCTAAATAGATACAAAATAAAAAATCACTGTCTTAAAATAAATGGCTGCATTGCCCCGGTGCAGATCTGGGAGACACAACACTACTTGAAGGGTTCAACCTCCCGGTGCTAATGCCGGTAGTCGACACAAGCATTAATGTTCTGTACTATTACAATAGAGAAATCTTGAATCTTAATGAGGCAGCCTTTGAATCCTTGTTGTGAACAAGCTTTCTCTCTGTGGAATGATTTCACAGATATCTTGTTAAGTGGAGGATTTTGATGGAATCCAATAATTTATCATACTGGCATTTTCCAATTGACAAAAAAAAAAGACATTTACAAAATGAGGATCAGAAATCCACTATCAAGTTAACCTGAGGATTTTGTTGCTGGCAGGAACTCTTCAAATTACCTGGGTTTCAAAAGGTTCTTTGCAATTATGTAGCACCTCGATGTTTCCAAAAACTTCACACAATTATTGACTCTTGAAAACCATTGACAGCAGTTATGTAGGGATATGTACCAAGATAATTAATTCACAAAAGTTTTAAGTACCCACAGATGTGATCGATTTTTTTGTGCACTGCTAGTTTGGACCAGACCGTTCTTTGAAGAAGATGCCAATCGTCAGGCCTAACTAGACATTCCTTTTTCTGTAACTCATGCTTTGAACATCTCTTTTGATAAAAGAGAAAGCATGAATCACAGATACCAGTAATCATGTGTACACAGTAAGCCTGAGAAGCTGTCATTAACTAAGACTTCATGTTGTACAGAACTACTGCAAATTAGAATCTGTTCCATTTGCTGTGACTCATGGTGCTGTGGAAAGAGAAGATTCCAGAATGTCAGTGCTCGCTCCTCTGGTTTTAACATTTTGCTCCGTTGGTAAGACACTGGCTTCCGAACCATAAGGCAGTGAGTTTACACCTGCCTTGAGCATGTAAGGGGGCGATCCCCATCGACAGAGGTGTTCCAATCAGCTGAAGCAATGATCTAAGATCTGCCATCCGTTCATTGGATACAAGTGATCCCATTGCAAGACTTGAATGCAGCTATATTAAGTCCATAAGGGGATAGGAGCAGAAGTAGACAATTCAGCCCATCGAGTCTCATCTGCCATTCCATCATGAATGAATATTCTGGGCGTAGTGAGTAGCATCCACATTCACCAAAGAGATTCTAAATCAGTGGTTTTCAAACATTTTCTTTCCACTCACATAGCACTTTAAGTATTCCCTTTGCCATAAGTACTCTGTGAGGGATTACTTAAGGTGGGATGGGAGTGAAAAGTTTGAAAACCACAGTTTTAATCATACCTCACTGATTTGTTATGTGCACGGTTTCACAATTCCAAAGGAAATGGGCCAATGACCATTTTTCTCAAGCAAAATATTTCAGTAACAATTGGGTCTAGGGCAGTGGTTCTCAACCTTCCCACTCATATCCCACCATAAGCCATCCCTTATTCATCACAGAGCACCGATGGCATAGGGATTACTTAAAGTGGGATGTGAATGAAAAGAAAAAGGTTGAGAACCATTGCTGTACACACTACGTCAGATCTAGTCTCATCAGTGCCCTGTAAAACTGAAGAATGGCCTCGGTTTTTGCATTCTTTACCAATTAACAGTGAATTGGTTAGCTTTCTGAAATTATTTGCTGCATCTTCCATCCATTGAAAACATCAATATAAGGTGCTTCCTCAAGAGGTCAGCCAATATCACCATCACCTTGGTTACCATCTTTCTTGCTACCAAAGCCTGAAGTCCATCACCTCTAGGTTCAGAACAGTTTTTTTAAAATCCAACAGCTTCCCATACTACCCCAACTATAAACTACTCAGCAATCACCAAAAGATCAAAAAAAAAACACACACAATGCTGGAGAAACTCGTACCATTCAGGTGCCTTGCCGTTCAACGTGGTCAATCATCTCTCTCCATCCACCGCGATCTCTGAACCTCTGAATTGTAGTTCCCACCTCCCCTGTCCTCCTTCAGTGAAGGCTCCATCTTTGAGCTGAGACCATAGTTGAGTTCATGGTGACACAAAGGGAAAAAAATACTGAAGTAGTTTCTCCAAATCTACATCGGAGAGACTGGGCACAGATTGGGTGATCGCTTTGCTAAGTACCTTCTCTATGTCCGCAACAGTGACAGAGACCTCCCAGTGGCCAACTATTTCAGTTCTATGTCACACTCACATGTCTGTCCATGGCTTCATGACCTATCCCACCAAGACCACCCAACAATTGGAGGAACAACTCCTGACTTTCCATCTGGGCACTCTCCAGCCATTTGGCATGAACATCGACTTTTCCGGTTTCTGCTCTCCTCTTCACCCTCCCTCCTTCCCTTCCACTTTCTAGTTCTCCTCCTCCCCTTAATCACTGCCAGAGCTACAGTGCTGCCGGAGCTCACCAGAGCACAGCTCTGGCACCTCAGAGCAGTTCCAGCACCTTCTTGTCACCATTTTTGGTGAGCTCCAGCACCTAAAGAATTAGCACTGCCCCCCTGTCCATTGCTGTCCCCTCCCTCCCTCCTTTCTCCACCCATCACCACCTGCCTTTGCAACCACACCTCCCACCCCCTATTCTTTTGCTCGGACGCCTTCCAATTTTATTTCATACCTTGGTGGAGAGCTCAAGCCCAAAATGTTGGTTATATATATATTTTTAAAGCTTTGCTAATAAAGAAGACTGTTTGACCTGCTGAGTTTCTCCAGAATTGTGTGGGGTTTTCTTCTTCAACCATGGTGCCTGCAGATTTTCATGTTTTACTTCCTCCAAAATATCTGCAGTACATAGTTTTTTTTCTTGTCCTGACTGCAACTTGGACTACTTATCAATACATCCTTTGATGGACATCATCTCTTTTACTGTCAGGGCCACCAATGTGACCAACAAGAGAAAGCAGGAGTCTGACTCAAGTGGCGTCCAGTTGGAAAACTGTTTACTTCTTCACATGCACATATTTTAAACATTCCTCCCTGGAAACCCCCGCATGCCTCAGGGTGGAAATGGTGTCACCTTCCAGCCCATGGTTACCCATGTTTGCTGAAGTCAACGGTTCACCGGCGACTTTCTGAACCGATTCGAACTGCAGTCAGGTGAGCCGCCACAGCACATTGTGCTCATCCAACTTTTATGCAAACTTTATAGCTTATTTTGTGAGTCTGGCTGCAGCAAGAATTTCATTGCATCTGCACGTTGTCCTTCTGTCTGTGACGACACACTCCCATTCAGCATAGCTACAAATTAGCCCTTTGTGCACCAGGGCACCCAGATCCATCTCCAACACAGAGCTCTGTACTCTCTCGATATAGTTTTATTTTTCCTGACAAAGTGGACTTTAAATAACTGCTGCAGTTGAATGAAGCAGACTTTACCCTTATGCTTTCCACTAGCTCTTTTCATCTAGTCAGAGAACATTCATTTATACCACACAAAGCATAGGTCCTTAAGTTGAATACTTACTGGATGACTTTCACAGCAAACCTTTTCTCAGTCTAGACCAGTGGTTTTCAAACTTTTTCTTCCCACTCACATCCCACTTTAAATAATCTCTATGCCATAGGTGCTCTGTGATTAGTAAGGGGTTGCTTAAGGTGGGATGTGAGTGGAAAGAAAATGTTTGAAAACCACTGTTTTAATCATACCTCATTGACTCATTATGTGCAGGGTTTCATAACTCCAAAGGAAATGGGCCAATGACCATTTTTTTCAAGCAAAATATTTCAGTAACAATTGGGTCTAGAACAGTGATTCTCAACTTTTCTTTCCCACTCACATCCCACCTTAAGCAATCCCTTACTAATCACAGGGATTACTTAAGGTGGCATGTGAGTGGAAAGAAAAAGGTTGAAAACAACTGGACTCGAGATGTATATCATTTTCTTTCACCTTAATATCGGGAGCAGCACAGACCATCTGACCGGTGGAGCCTGCCCACAGTGGACTGGAACAACCTTCCGATTCCAATCCAGCTGACGTGATTGTACGAACTCCCTTCTCCCAGCTAGGCAGTCAAGCACACAAAACATTTTTTTCCCCCCTCATCCAAGTCAACAGCACAAGTTGTGTTTGAATAAAGAGTCTTTATTATTAAAGCTTTATCTGTAAACTATGGGGAGGGGAGGAAGTGTTAATTAGGACGGTGGTATGGTTAGTGCAACACTGTTACAGTGCCAGTGACCAGGGTTCAAATTTAAATTTAAATATTGAAAGTTCCAGGAATTAATTATACAAGGTTTACTTTAATCAATTATGGTCCTTTTCTTTCCACTCACATCCCACTTTAAGTAATCCCTATGCCATCAATGCTCTGTGATTAGTAAGGGATTGCTTAAGGTGGGATGTGAATGGGAAGGGAAGGTTGAGAATCACTGTTCTAGAACCAATTGTTACTGAAATATTTTGCTTGAGAAAAATTGTCATTGACCCATTTCCTTCAGAGTTATGAAACCGTGCACATAACGAGTCAATGAGGTATTAAGAATAAACAATTTAAATGACAAAAGAGAGCCAAATGTAATTTGGGGAAAAAATTTTTATTGTAGACCAGTGGTTCTCAAACTTTTTCTTTCCACTCACATACCACCTTCAGCAATCCCTTACTAATCACAGAGCACTGATGGTATAGGGATTACTTAAAGTGAGATGTGAGTGGAAAAAAGGTTGAGAACCACTGATCTACAATACTGATATCCCCCCCCCACCAAAGTTACTGATTTTTTTCCCCCAAATTACTTTACATTTTCTTTTGTCATTTAAATTGTTTATTCTTAATGCTAGTGTATTAGGGCATTGTAAGAATAAGTCTCAAGCAAATGGAAAATTTGCATCTACCATTCCCTGTAGGTGCCAGATACTAGGGGTTTTACTGTACCTCATATGCTGCAAGGCAGACAAAAAGTCTCCATGAGCATTGCCCGGTGCATTGACATTATGAATACCGTGAGGGAAATGAGAAGGCAACAGCATGGAATGATCCGAAACAAGACAACCTTGACCAAGATTATCTGGCAAAACTTTGGCCTAGGCTGTTTTACTCTATTAATAATCTCATAGTTGTTGTTGAGTGAGGCAAGCGGAGGCCCCGGTCCGGGCAGAAGCGAGGGGGAGGCGGCGGCCCCGGCCTCGGTTGAGTGAGGCAGGCAGAGGCCCTAGTCCGGGCAGAAGTAAGGGGGAGGCGGCGGCCCCAGCCTCGGTCGAGTGAGTCAGGTGGAGGCCCCGGTCCGGGCAGAAGCGAGGGGGAGGAGGTGGCCCCGGCCTCGGCAGAGCGAAGCAGGCGGAGGCCCCGGTCTGGGCAGAAAGAAGGAGGCGGCGGCCCCGGTCCAGGCAGTATGGTCCGACCTAGGAGGAGAGGCAGGCCCCTCCAGTCCAGGTAAGAAACCTGCATAGGAGAAGGCCACTCCGATATAAAACCTACGACCCAAGGACCTCGCTGCAATGTCCCAGCTTGCTTGGCCACAGCACACGAACCATGGGTGTAAAGGGTGAGGCCAGTACTGCGCACACTGCACTCCACCTAAAAGCTCCTTTGCGCAGGCCCGAGGATATGTCCACGTCCTCCCCCTCCACGTCCTCCCCCTCAAAAGATGCTTACAAACTGACAGCCACCGACCTGAACGTCGGTCTGCCCTCATAGCACATGAACTCCTCAGACTTGATATCGACATAGCCGCTCTCAGTGAAGTCCACCTTGCAGATGTAGGCAGCCTCCAAGAACGTGGCGTGGGCTACACACTCTACTGGTCTGGCAAGCCTATGGATGAACAATGCCTATCTGGTGTAGGCTTCATGGTCAAGAACTCCATTGCCTCCAAACTCGAAAATCTCCCAACAGGCCACTCAGACCGGATCATGTCCATGCAACTCCCCCTTCAAAACAAGCATCGCTTCACCCCCATCAGTGTCTATGCTCCAACCCTCCAGGCGGAACAAGCAGAAAAGGACAAGTTCTACACTGATCTGCGCAACCTCATTCAACGCACCCCTACAGCTGACAAGGTTGTCATCCTTGGCGACTTCAACACTCACATCGGCAAAGACTCAGAAACCTGGCCAGGAATCCTGGGCAAGCATGGTGTCGGCAAGTGCAACGACATTGGGCGCCTCCCGTTGGAGCTCTGCGCAGAACAGCGGCTTGTCATTACAAACACCCTTTTTCAGCAGAGGGACAGCCTGAAGACTACCTGGATGCATCCCCGATCCAAACACTGGCACCTCCTGGACTACGTCCTGGTGCGAGAAAGCGACAAACGAGATGTGCTCCATACCAGGGTCATGCCCAGCGCGGAATGCCACACTGACCACCGGCTGGTTCGCTGCAAGCTCAACCTTCACTTCAAGCCAAAGTCCAGGAACAGTAAAGCCCCCAGAAAGAGGTTCAATGTTGGAAACCTGCAGTCAGACGAAGTGAGAGGAAACTTCCAGGCAAACCTCAAAGCAAAGCTCGAGGATGCAATCCACCTCACGGACTCGTCCCCTGAAACCCTCTGGGATCAGCTGAAGACTACCATACTGCAATCCACTGAAGAGGTACTGGGCTTCTCCTCCAGGAAAAACAAGGACTGGTTCGACGAAAACAGCCAGGAAATCCAGGAGCTGCTGGCAAAGAAGCGAGCTGCCCACCAGGCTCACCTTACAAAGCCGTCCTGGCCAGAGAAGAAACAAGCCTTCCGTCGCGCATGCAGCCATCTTCAGCGCAAACTCCGGGAGATCCAAAATGAGTGGTGGACTAGCCTCGCCAAACGAACCCAGCTCAGCGCGTACATTGGCGACTTCAGGGGTTTTTACGAGGCTCTAAAGGCTGTGTACGGCCCCTCACCCCAAGTCCAAAGCCCGCTGTGCAGCGCAGACGGCAAAGTCCTCCTCAGCGACAAGATCTCCATCCTCAACCGATGGTCAGAATACTTCCAATCTCTTTTAAGTGCCAACCGCTCAGTCCAAGAATCCGCCCTGCTCCAGCTCCCTCAACAGCCCCTAAGGTTAGAGCTGGATGAGGTCCTCACCCGGGAAGAGACATATAAGGCAATTGAACAACTGAAAAGTGGCAAAGCAGCAGGTATGGATGGAATCCCCCCCAGAGGTCTGGAAGGCTGGCAGCAAAACTCTGCATGCCAAACTGCATGAGTTTTTCAAGCTCTGATGGGACCAAGGAAAGCTGCCTCAGGACCTTCGTGATGCCATCATCATCACCCTGTACAAAAACAAAGGCGAGAAATCAGACTGCTCAAACTACAGGGGAATCACGCTGCTCTCCATTGCAGGCAAAATCTTCGCTAGGATTCTCCTTAATAGAATAATACCTAGTGTCGCCGAGAATGTTCTCCCAGAATCACAGTGCGGCTTTCGCGCAAACAGAGGAACTACTGACATGGTCTTTGCCCTCAGACAGCTCCAAGAAAAGTGCAGAGAACAAAACAAAGGACTCTACATCACCTTTGTTGACCTCACCAAAGCCTTCGACACCGTGAGCAGGAAAGGGCTTTGGCAAATACTAGAGTGCCTTGGATGCCCCCCCAAAGTTCCTCAACATGGTTATCCAACTGCACCAAAACCAACAAGGTCGGGTCAGATACAGCAATAAGCTCTCTGAACCCTTCTCCATTAACAATGGCATGAAGCAAGGCTGCGTTCTCGCACCAACCCTCTTTTCAATCTTCTTCAGCATGATCCTGAACCAAGCCATGAAAGACCTCAACAATGAAGACGCTGTTTACATCCGGTACCGCACGGATGGCAGTCTCTTCAATCTGAGGCGCCTGCAAGCTCACACCAAGACACAAGAGAAACTTGTCCGTGAACTACTCTTTGCAGACGATGCCGCTTTAGTTGCCCATTCAGAGCCAGCTCTTCAGCGCTTGACGTCCTGTTTTGCAGAAACTGCCAAAATGTTTGGCCTGGAAGTCAGCCTGAAGAAAACTGAGGTCCTCCATCAGCCAGCTCCCCACCATGACTACCAGCCCCCCCACATCTCCATCGGGCACACAAAACCCAAAACGGTCAACCAGTTTACCTATCTTGGCTGCACCATTTCATCGGATGCAAGGATTGACAAATAGATAGACAACAGACTCGCCAAGGCAAATAGCACCTTTGGAAGACTACACAAAAGAGTATGGGAAAACAACCAACTGACAAACCTCACAAAGATTAGCGTATACAGAGCCGTTGTCATACCCACACTCCTGTTCGGCTCCAAATCATGGGTCCTCTACCGGCATCACCTACGGCTCCTAGAACGCTTCCACCAGCATTGTCTCCGCTCCATCCTCAACATTCATTGGAGCGACTTCATCCCTAACATCGAAGTACTCGAGATGGCAGAGGCCAACAGCATCGAATCCACGCTGCTGAAGATCCAACTGCGCTGGGTAGTTCACGTCTCCAGAAAGGAGGACCATCGCCTTCCCAAGATCGTGTTATATGGCGAGCTCTCCACTGGCCACTGTGACAGAGGTGCACCAAAGAAGAGGTACAAGGACTGCCTAAAGAAATCTTTTGGTGCCTGCCACATTGACCACCGCCAATGGGCTGATATCGCCTCAAACCGTGCATCTTGGCGCCTCACAGTTCGGCGGGCAGCAACCTCCTTTGAAGATGACCGCAGAGCCCACCTCACTGACAAAAGACAAAGGAGGAAAAACCCAACACCCAACCCCAAGCAACCAATTTTCCCCTGCAACCCTGCAACCATGTCTGCCTGTCCCGCGTCGGACTTGTCAGCCACAAACGAGCCTGCAGCTGACGTGGACATTTACCCCTCCATAAATCTTCGTCCGCGAAGCCAAGCAAAAGAGAGAAGAGTTGTTGTTGAGCCCTGAAGACTGAAACAGCACAAACCATGCAACTCAAGTTTTCAAAATCCCAATGATCATAACTCATTAGAAATTCAGTGTTCATGCTATCAAAGGAGTCACAGTCTATTTCTTCCTATCAAAAGTTCAAAATATCAGTGCTCATTTATCCTCGTGAATTCTGATACACTGTCCAGTCTGCCTTTATAAATGTGTACAGGTAGAACTCTACTTCCATTTCGGGACTCGCATTGCAAGTTGAAATGATCATGAGTTGAAACAATAGCACCCTCTACAGTTTTAAAAAATTTAATTTAAATTCTGAAAATATTTTATTATAACACAAATAAAACTGAATAAAAAATTACAAAGCTGTGCCGTGTTTTGCAAGTGTGGGGAAACGTCGTAACTTGAATCCGAAAGTATCAGATTCTAACTATCGCATTTTTGAAATATCGAAAGTCGGGATCTATCTATATAGTTCATTGCTGTCCCCCTGAAAGCAGCTCCTCCTTTGCAATTCAGTGGAAAATATTTTACAGTCAGTTTCATCTCGGCTGAGAACATACATTTTGGAACATAGAAAAATCAAGCTTCTGCCTAAAGATCAGACTAAGTATATATTTTAGCCATTTTAAAATCTTCTTTAGGTGGACTAATGTTCCAGATTTAATTTTATCTATTCATCATGTGCACAATTTACAAAATTAACTTTTCTGCTTCGATCCCATGAGAAACAACTAAATTGTATTGTTGTGAATGGAAGCCTGTGTGAAAAGCACGTTTCTTTAAACCAAAGAAGTCTGATGAATAACGTGGTAAACCACTCTTTGTATGTTTAACCATCTGGGCATGCCCGCTGGCTAACTGTACCATTGGCTCCTCCCCCAGACTCCTGAATAAAGGTGACTGTTCCCCAGTCCGGGACAGTCGACCAGCATGGATGTGCCCCCATTCTATTGTGAATGAAAGCCTATCAGTTTTACATAACTTTCAGACTTTTAGAGTTATTTATGGTGCATCAATTCATTATATGTTGCAAAAAGACATTGATAAGTTAGGACTTAGTATTCCTTTTTACAGTTTGTACAATCCAGCTCTTCAACCAAATGTTCAATGTGTCTTGAAAATGTTCCTTGGAGCTGAGGTGGGGGTGGGTGGGGGGAATTGATAGAGGTCTTTAAAATTTTGAAGGGGACAGACAAGAGCAGACGGGGACAGACTTTTTCCACTGAGGACAGGGGAGATTCATACTAGAGGACATGAGCTGAGAGTTAGGGGGCAAAAGTTTAGGGGAAGCTTATTTACTCAGAGAGTGGTGTCTGTGTGGAATGAGCTTCCAGTGGAGGAAGATACAATATTATCTTTTAAGAAAAATTTGGATAGGTACCTTGTCGGACTCTGGCTTTACCCTACCCTCAATGTGTCGTCTAAGTCCAGCGTGCTCATTGAATGAAGTGATAGGAGAAGGTATTCGGTTCAACAATCAGTTTATTACACAGCACAAGAATAAAGCTCAACAGAGCTTAGGTTCAGTCGTTAGTTCATAGGTCACCTTCTCAGTGAGCTATTCCCCAAGACTGACTCTAACCCCCGTTTTTCTCCAGGGGACTCTAACCCCCGTTTTTCTCCAGGGGACTCTAACCCCCGTTTTTCTCCAGGGGACTCTAACCCCCGTTTTTCTCCAGGGGACTCTAACCCCCGTTTTTCTCCAGGGGACTCTAACCCCCGTTTTTCTCCAGGGGACTCTAACCCCCGTTTTTCTCCAGGGGACTCTAACCCCCGTTTTTCTCCAGGGGACTCTAACCCCCGTTTTTCTCCAGGGGACTCTAACCCCCGTTTTTCTCCAGGGGACTCTAACCCCCGTTTTTCTCCAGGGGACTCTAACCCCCGTTTTTCTCCAGGGGACTCTAACCCCCGTTTTTCTCCAGGGGACTCTAACCCCCGTTTTTCTCCAGGGGACTCTAACCCCCAGATTCTCCAGGGGACTCTAACCCCCAGATTCTCCAGGGGACTCTAACCCCCAGATTCTCCAGGGGACTCTAACCCCTGGATTTTTAAGCTTTATTCCTTGGCTTCTACTAGGACTTTTGCAGAGTGGTGACAACACACAATTTTATCGTTGCCAATAGCTCAACTTCGTTTAAACAGGCGTCTGCTTACCTCCTTTTGTTGAGTGGCCACTTGTTGTTATCACCACAATCGACCATTGTTTCGTCTCTTTCTCTTCCGTCACTTCTCCATCTTCATCACGTCGGGGTTACCAAATTGTCGGACTCTGGCTTTACCCTACCCTCAATTTAGTCTATATGTCGTCTGAGTCCAGCGTGCTCGTTGAATGAAGGTATTCGGTTCAACAATCAGTTTATTACACAGCACAAGAATAAAGCTTAACAGAGGTCAGGTTCAGTCGTTAGTTCATAGGTCACCTGCTCAATGAGCTACTCCCCAAGACTGACTCCTACTGTCCAGTCTCTTCTGTTTATATCGATCAACATTATTACACTGAACAAAAGTTGGCTTTCTTTGCTAGATTTCTTGCATAAGATTTATCTCAAGCAATTTCCTGCTCTGCAGTTATCTAGGGTGTAGACCTCCCATCTTAATCCTCAAGGCCAGAACATCCTGTTGGCTTGATCAGAAATCAATTCATACCCCAAATATTTCTAATTATTTCTTTGTACTCATTTGGCCATAGCCTTCTGTTCTACTCAACACCTCCTTATGCCTTAACCTTCCTACTGAATTGGTTTATACATTTTCTTTGTATCTGACATTCTCAGTCATGGTACTCTTTGTTCTCGTCTGGCCATAGCCTTCTGTTCTACTCAACACCTCCTCATGTCTTAGCATTCCTACTAAATTGGTTCATACATTTTCTCTCTTTTGTATTTGGAGACAGCAAATTCTACATGTACTATACTCAGCCAACTTTGCTACATACTGTGGCTGTTACTTAATTGCATTACTATTTCCCTTAAACAGTATAATTGAAGTAAATAGTAAATTATTACATAGTACTGGATTAATGAATACATAATGAATAGTACATAGGCATATTTTCTATGATTACTTAACCCCTTGGTTCCAACAATAGGTAGAAGGATGTAAAGAGTATAAAGGGTTACGTGCAGAATGTTGGTCAATGGGACTAGGAGAGTTTCGGCAGAGACAAGAAGGGCTGCAATGGCCTGTTTCTGTGCTGTAATTGTTACATGGTTATAATGTTCTTGTAAGCAACACCAAGGTTTAGTGGCCTTGCATTGTTGACACTTCCCAACATTTTTCCATTTATCCCCTTAAGGAATTATGTTCGTTGAGTTAGAGTGGGGAGAGGTGGTCAAACTAGAATTAATACTTTGATGAACCAGACTGATAGTCATTCGCTTACTCCCTACCTGTAGAGAAAAGCAGCTGACTGCACCACACTTTCAGAGCTCCACCCAATGAAAGTCAGCACACCTTCTTAACCACCCAATCAACTTGCGCTGCAACCCTGAAGTATCTATAGGCCTGGACCCCAGGATCCCTCTGTTCCTCCACACAAGGATTTTGCCATTCAGCACATCCTTCAGCTTTGCTTCATCTGGCCACTCCTCTGCCCAACTCTGCATTCTGTTGGAAATTACAACAAAATCTACACCAGCCATTCTCAACAATGGGCCTATGCACCCCATTCCCCCCCCCCCCACCCCCGGGGGGCCCACAGCACATTGAAGTGAAGAAACCAGTGGTGAGAAATGTTACAGCATTCTGGGGAACATTGCTGAAACAGCCTGAATACGCCTGGGGATTGTCTGATCTCAGAAGCTAAGTAGATGTGGGCCTGGTCAGTACTTGGAGGGGAGACTAGGAACACCAGGTACTGTAGGTTTCTGTGAGGGGCACTAGACGAAGTGGCGACTTTCCATCTGCCTCACAATAGACAAAGAATTTCGTGTATATTACATTCTATTACATGCCAATAATGGAGCCTTTAGCCTTTATCTAAAGGAACTGCATTTGCAGCATTGAATCTAGGCAGTCAATACAAGCTGCTAACAAAACCATTGACATCATGCAGTACTGTTCAATTATCTACACGGTCAAACAGAAATCTCTGTTTTCTCTCTTTCACAACCAGAACCTCTTGGTTATTGACCCCACCCCTCAATCCAGTAATTAAATCCTGGAACAGATAAATGATGCATTTCATTGGAGAACAGGTGACCTTTTCTTGCTCTGTGACTGATTATAACACCACGATGTCAAAACGTCAGGAAAGGAAACGCATCCAACAGCGTTAAACAATCCTTCAGAGCAAACTCTCATCCACTGCAAGTCGGAGGTCAGCGGGCTTCGAGCAACAGCCTGAAGGGAGCAGCATTTAGGTTACTATATGCCACGTCTCTGCATTCAGTGACTGCTCACTAACACAATAGCTTATGAACTAGTCTGTGAGCCAACTGCAAATGCCACAAGTGTATGTTTGTGGATCCTATTCGCCTACAGTTTATAGGGGCGAAAGCCATCTCAGATTTATTGTCAAAATACAGGCACGACATCACATACAATCCAGAGATTCTTTTTCCTGCAGGTGAAGTAGAATTACTTCTTATTGGTCGTGCAAACAACTGTACTCAATGTATCACCCCTAGGCTTTTGTTCGGATGCCTGCCAACATTCTTTCAAGCCTGAAATGTCAGTTATGCCTTTACTATATTAAGGATACTGATTGACTTGCTAAGTTTCTCCAGCATTGTTGGGTTTACTTCCACTGCAGATTTTCGTGTTTTTCTTCCAGCAGTTCAAACCTGTTCAGCGAGATCCTGTCTGATCGGTGCCTTAGTTCTACTGGAGACGTGAATCACCAATAGGTTTTAGCTGGTCCCATCTCCCCTACAATCACAGCAGGGGTAGAAAGGTAGAGGTACAGTTGGGGAAAGAGGAAATGTGCTGTTAACCTTCCTTAAGCTGTGAACTCCACAGTATATTGCCACGTGAAGCAGCAGTTGTAGGAACTGGCCTATGCATCATTTAACCCACCTGGGACCAAGAAAGTGGAGCGACTGCAGGGAACATTCCTTCCAGTGGCTGTTACCTCTGGTCCAGAGAACAAGGCAGTAAAATCACCCATTCACCCAAATTCCTGATGAAGACAGCAGGTGCTTTCAGTTTCTTTCTTTGGCTTGGCTTCGTGGACGAAGATTTATGGAGGGGTAAAGTCCACATCAGCTCCAGGCTCGTTTGTGGATGACAAGTCCGATGTGGGACAGGCAGACACGGTTGCAGCGGTTGCAAGGGAAAATTGGTTGGTTGGGGTTGGGTGTTGGGTTTTTCCTCCTTTGTCTTTTGACAGTGAGGTGGGCTCTGCAGTCTTCTTCAAAGGAGGTTGCTGCCCGCCGAACTGTGAGGCGCCGAGATGCACGGTTTGAGGCGATATCAGCCCACTGGCGGTGGTCAATGTGGCAGGCACCAAGAGCTTTCTTCAGGCAGTCCTTGTACCTCTTCTTTGGTTCACCTCTGTCTCGGTGGCCAGTGGAGAGCTCACCATAGAACACAATCTTGGGAAAGCGATGGTCCTCCATTCTGGAGTCGTCACCTCCCAGTGCAGTTGGATCTTCAGCAGCGTGGATTCGATGCTTTCAGTTTAATTGTAAAACAAATCACCTGGGTTGGAGGAACTCAGGGCTGAGAGCCGTGGGAGCAGAGCATTTGTCTGAGTGCAGGGTTCTCAGACCCCGGTGAGAGAGAAAACTTGGAGGTATGGCCAATGGGGAGAAGGATTGGTTGGGATGACTCAATAGCCCTTTTTTTAAATTAAAAACAGAGATTCCGCAATATTGCCATAAAGAAGACCCGTCATTTAGCTGGCTTGGCTGGTTTACACTGAATCATTTTACGTTGAGTCATTTTACAAAGCATCCCAACAATCCAGAAGCAAAAGAGGCATGGCATGTTACACAACAGAGTCGGTGTCTAGTGTGACATATTACATACACATCCTTCACCGTCCTGGTCCCCCACACCATTGTTGGTTTGGCACTGTGACTACCTCTGTTGATGGCTTAAAGGTGGACCTACAATGACTCCCCAGTCCATGTTCATACCTTTTTACACAGACCAGCATGGTGCAATAAAGGCACAATATTCTTGCCTTGAAGAGGCTGTGTGAAAGGGGCTAGTAGTAGTTCAGCGGAGGAAACCTTGCAGAGAGGACTTCTGAACAAACCGGCCAAGGTGTCTGTGGATGAGGGACTGCACGACAGCTCACTCAAGTGCAAGGCGCACCCTGGAACTTGTGGGCCATGGGTGCAAGAAGGATCACCAGCAGCAGCAGGCCATGGACTTTGCGTATCGGAGTTGGGCCAGTGGCTGCGGTGCATCCATGGCAGCTTTGTGGAGAGCATATTTATAGAGGAGGACATACAGCAGCACTAGGGAGTCGGTGGGGGCTGGGGAAGTGTGAAAAAAAAAAAAAATCAGGCATGCTAGGGGAACCAGGTAAAAGTTCCCAACTCTCACCGAAAGAGGCTTCCTTTTGGAGACCATGGTTCCCAAAGAGAGTGCGGTCAAATCCAAGCGAGTCACATCAGAAATGACTCCACTGCACAACCGGGAAGGAAAAAGAAAGTAAAATTGATGAGGATTCAACAGTTAGAGGGACTTGCAGGCATTAGGAGGTTAGGTATTCACATAGGAGTAGCTCAGGGTGAAGAACTAGCCGGTGACAATTTGGGAGATAATTATTAATTCATTATACTTTAAAAAAAATAAACGGAGGGGGAAAAAATTATAAATTCACTTTCCAGAACATTTGTGGAAACTTGCTTCCGGCCATATGGTGAAAGTAAACTTCATTATGCGAGGCAAACATGGATAATATTCTGGAGCAGGGAATGGCCACCCTCCACTATTCATCGACGACTCCACAGTGGAGAGAGTGGAGAGCACCAAGTTCCTTGGAATCCACCCAACTAATGGCCTATCATGGACATCTCCTCACTTGTCAGGAAGGTGCACTTCCTGAGAAGACTGAGGCAGGCAAGGCGACCGGCCACCATTATATCAACCTTCTACAGGAGGCTCTATCGAGAGCATCCTGGCCCGCTGCATCATAGTTACTGCACAGGTGGATCGGAGGTCAATCCACAGGACCCCAAGACTGGCAGAGAGGATCAATGGAGTCTCCTCCATTGACGTGATCGACTGGGATCATTGTCTGAAGAGAGTTTGCAAAATCATCAAGGACCCCTTCCACCCCACACGCAGCATCTTTCAGCTGCTCCCATCAGGAAGCAGATACAGGAGTATCAGAGCCAGCACTACCAGGCTGAGGAACAGCTTCTTCCCACGGGCAGTGAGAATGCTGAAGGATCTGCCCACACAAAACATCCGAGATGCTCAGATTTACAAAACATTTTTTTTTAAAATTTGTATATATGAGTACTTGTATTACATGTCTGTATGTGTGTTATGTCTGGTTGTGTGTCTGTGTGTTTTGCACTGAGGATCGGAGAACACGGTTTCATCATGTTCTACTTGTGCAATCAGTTGACAACAATCTTGACTCAGTCGACCTTTACATGGATTAGTGCAAAGGGGTGGTTGATGGCTGGCACAGACTCACTGGGCAGAAGGATCTGTTTCTATGTGGTCTCTCTCTGTCCAATTGTGCATTTGTGCAAAAAAAAACCCCATGTCAGGCCACAAAAGTAATTGTTTCACTTGACAGAAAATGACCCTTTCAGATTCCCATGTATGAAATAAACCTACAGAAAGCTGCTTTCTACATCAGTCAATGGAAAAATGATCAACTGTATTATTGTAATGTAAACTGTGCTTAATTGTTAGAAACACATCAATTGCTAGGGGTGTTGTCAAGCAGTCACAGCTCATTGACAATGTCTGCCGACGAACAGGTGAAATTCGGGTAACTGGAGGCTCCCAGAAAGGAAAGTAAATGCAATTAAGTCTTTGTATCCAGGGTGACGTGGGGAGGACGAGACATGAAGATAGAGCCAAACCACACTGGCATATTACTGTCTGGAGCTAAATATGGAATCCACAACCAGGAATAGGTGGGAACATAGTCAGTCATACACAGGGCTTGGCTTAGGTTTGCAATCAAGTTAAGTTGTTTGGCCACTGTGTGAAAAAAAAAAATCACACGCAGAAATGTTAGAGGAACTTAGCCAGTCTCGAAAGGATCCACAGGAGGTAAAGATATATTACCAGCATTATGGGCCTGAGCCCTTCAAGGTATAAACAAGGCATAGGATAAAGACTGAAGAATGGGAGGTGGAGGAAGCCAGACCGACAGAGACACACTGTGAAAAGGCAACGGGGGAGGAAGAAGGGGAGGGTGGGGGGGGGGGAATTAAACAGATGTTAATGCTGTTTGGTGGAGGGTGCCCAGATGGGCCTACTGCTGCAACCATAGAGCCATAGAACACTACAGCACAGAAAACAAGCAGTTCTAGTCTGTGCTGAGCATCATATCCCAGTCCTATTGACCTACTCCCATTCCATAAGCCTCCAGTCCTCTCCCATGTAAATTTATTCTTATCACACAATTGAGCTTGCATTCACCACATCAAATGGCAGCTCATTCTACACTCCCACCACTCTCTGAGAAGAGCTTCCCCTAATGTTCCCCATTCAGCTTAAAGCTATGACTCTTGTATTTATCTCCCCCAATCTAAGTGGAAAATGCCTACTTGCATCCACTCTGTCGATACCTCTCACAATCTTGAAAACCTCTCAAATCTCTCCTTATTCTTCACTCCAAGGAATAAAGTCCTAACCTGTTTAATCTTTCCCTGTAATTCAAATCCTAGCAAAATCTTCTCCGCACTCTTTCAGTCTTATTGATATCCTTCCTGTAGTTAAGTGGCCAGAATTGCACACAATATTCCAAATTTGGCCTCACCAATGTCTCACAACTTCAACATAACATCACAACTCCTATACTCAATACTTTGATTTATAAAGGCTAAGATACCAAAAGCTTTCTTTACAATCCTGTCCACATGCAACTCCACCTTGAGGGAACAATGTATCTGTATTCCCTGATCTCTCTGCTCTTCCACCCTATCATTAACTATACATCTCCTCTCTTGGTTTGCCCTTTCAAAATGCATCACCTCACACTTGTCTGCATTAACTCCATCTGCCATTTTTTGGCCCAATCTCTCAGCTGGTCCAGATCCCTCTGAAAGCTTTGAAAATCTTCTTTGCTGTCCACAGCGCCTCCTATCTTTGGGTCATCAGCAAACTTGCTGATCCAATTTAACATATTATCATCCAGATCATTAATATATGCAACAAATAACAATGGTTCTAACAGAGGCACACCACTAGTCACAGGCCTCCAGTCTGAGAAGCAACTATCCACTACCACCCTCTGCTTTCTCCCACACAGACAATTTTGAATCCAATTGGTCTAAAGAGAGTCAATGGAAAATACCCTTCAGCATAAAGCCCTCCAAAGGGTAGTGAACACAGCCCAGGACATCACAGGCAAAGCCCTCCCCAACATCTACAGGGAATGCTCCCTTTGGAAGGCAGCAGCAATCATCAAGGATCCACACCACCCAGCACACGCTCTGTTCTCGCTGCTGCCATCGGGAAAGAGGTATCGGTGCCACAAGACTCGTACCACCAGGTTCAGGAACAGCTGCTCCCCTCCACCGTCAGACTCCTCAACAACAAACTCAATCAGGGATTCATTTAAGGAGTCTTACTTGTGCACTGGTTTTTTTCTCTCTGTATTGGACAGTCAGTTTGATTACTTTTGCTATCTGTTTATAGTTCTTTATTTGTTTACATGTTCAGGTTTTGTACAGTTTATTTCTTGCACTACTAATTAGTGGTAATTCTGCCTGGCCCACAGGATAAAGAATCTCAGAGTTGTATGTAATGTCCTCTATGGACCCTGACAATAAATCTGGAATGTGGTGAGAACAAAATGGGACGAGTATGGTCACCTCATTACAGGAAATGACGTGGATGCTACGTAGAGAGTGTGCAGGGAAGATTTAGAAAAAATGCTGGAGAGCACAAGGGTAGGTTGAGTGAACTTGATCTTTTCTCGTTGGAATGACAGAGAATGAGGGGTGACCTGATTATAGGTGTTCAAAATGATGAGAGGCATTGATCACGTGGATAGCCAGAAGCATTTTCCCCAGGGCTGAAATGCCCAACACGAGGAGGAATAGTCTCAAGGTGTTTTTTTTTAAAAAAGATGCTATGTGCAGAGTGGAAGGGGTCCTGTGGATTGACCCCAGATCCATTTCTCTGCAGCAACCGTACCACCCTGTGATGCAGTCGGCCAAGACGCTCTCAATGGAGCTCCTGTAGAAGGTGGCCTTGCCCGCTTCAGTCTTCTCAGGAAGTGCAGTCGCTGTTGCGCCTTCCTGACGAGTTGTTGAGTGTTCACGATAGGTCACTTGTTAAGTGAGCTCCAAGGAACTTGATGCTCTCCACTGCAGAGTTGTTGATGCATAGTGGAGAGCTCCAAGGAACTTGATGCTCTCCACTGCAGAGTTGTTGATGCATAGTGGAGGGTGGTCGTTCTCCTCCCCTGGCTTTCCCCTACAAATGGCTGCATTCGCAACCACAGCGGCCATTTGCTGAGACAACACCAGGAAGGCAAACAGCTGGACAAAGAGATGTGAGGGATTTGCCTGACCTGTGTCAGCAGTCTCCAAAAGAAGTGGAGAGATTGCCAGGTCTCCTAGCAAAATAATGGTCATTAATTTCCTTCTCTGAAAGATCCATTCTGAGGCAGTTCCTCAGTGGAGCGTGTCTGTATGCATGAATGAAGTGAGCAGTGGCGTGTGTATACACACAAGTGAAAGGTGCAGTGAGGGGAGGGGTGTGTGCATGTGGGGGAATCAGGTGGGTAGGTGTATGTGATATACAGGTACACCCCGACTTGTGGCTGTAATTTGGGCTGAAGGATCAGTTGTATCTCAGGATGAAGGATCAGTTGTATCTCAGAATGGACGTATGTCAGAATTGCGTACATTTGTTAAAAAAAAGAAAAAATATAAAATTTACACATTTATGTTATATTTGACAAACTATAACAGGGATACAGGGCATGTAAAAGCCAAAATGTGCGTACTTACCTTGTTTAGTCGGCGTCCCAGGGTCCATAGGCTGGGCACGGCATCTTGATTCCTGTGCGCATCCCAGGTGTTCAGGTGGTGCAATGTGCAGTGGGTTTCATATAGGAGTACGGTTGGCGCATGCGCGAGTTAAGTGCCCTAATGACTCTGAATTTGCGCCCTTCACTCTCGTGTAATGCGCCCACCGACCTCCCATAGGCGAACCCACCATCCATGCGCCAACCAAAGGCTCGCGTGTATGCACAGGAATCAAGAAACGGCATAAATTTTATATTTTCTTTCTTTATTTTAAAAAAAATTTTGGTCGTACATGTGGATGGATGCAAGTCATATAGGTCTCAAGTCAGGGAGTACCTGTAATATCAAGAGGTGTTATCATGTTTATCTGTGAGCAATCTCTTCCACTCACCCAAACGCAGCTTGTGAAATCATGAAATTTCTCTGTGTTCAGGGATTACCGGAAGAGTCCATTTCAGTCACCTCCTGCCTGGCTATTCTCCAGGCATTCAAACTGGGCCTTCCTGGCCTGTTTGAACAAGGAGAGGTGAATACAATTAGAAGACCGGGATTTTGGATAAGAGGGCAAGAGAATTTAGAGTGACCTTGCTGATCCAGAGGGCAGAGGCTCTGGAATGTAGCAGTCAGAATAGCACAGTTACAGCACCAGTGATCCAGGTTCGAATCCTGCGCTGACCAAGTGGGCTTCCTCTGGGTGCTCTGGTTTCCTCCCATCCTTTAAAACCTTATGGGGTTTGTAAGTTAATTGGGGCATAGGCCGCGCTGTTCATCCACATTAAAAATAAAATTGAATGTATTGCCAGAGGGAAAGGTGAAAGCAGAGTCACTGATGGTATTCAAGTCTAGACAAGAAGTTGGATCGCCTCAGTTTGGAGAACTGTGGGCCAGGAGTTAGAGGACGAGACTGGTCACAGCATGGATGTGGTGATCCAAATGGCCTATTTCTATATCAGGAAGACTTTGCAGAGTTGTATTCAATTATGTACTTGGATGCCCCTTTGTAAACCACAGTGCTATCTCCTTCTGCCCTGAAGCCTCTTCTGCCCATGCCAGCTAGGATTTGTAATGCTGCTGTCTGGGTGCTACAGAGAGTGTGTTGTAATGAGCAGGCAGCCTTCTATGCTGTGTAGACAAGTGTTGACAGTGGCACTGGATCCATGGAGATCTCAGAACCACACAGGTTGCATATTAACTAATCTTTCTGGCAGTAAAACACAACACTGTTGCAACGTACTTCTGACTAGTTCCTTGATTTTTGGTTTTGAGTGGGATCAGAGTCGCCTCTAGCCCGACAACACAACACTGCAAAAATTAGGAGCAAGCCAATGTCTGGGCATTCCTCCATTAGCCCTGGAACTGGTCATTCTCTCTGCTTGTTGAGCCCTCGAGCAGTGCAGGCTCTGGTTTTATCTGCAGCAGACAAAACAGCCTTCAGTAAAATACCACAGTCTGCATGCAGAGTCCGTACTGAAGTAAAAACACAATGCTGGATAAACGCAGCAGTCAAACTGTGCACTTTTATTTAGCAAAGATAAAAGATGCATAACCAGAGCCAATGCCAGACTATTTTGCACCCTGGCCGGCCTGAATGTGGAAGGGTGGATGGATGCGACATTCAACTTGCGCCATACCAATTCTTCCCTCCACCTTTCTAGATTAGCTGTTGGAATCTCTCTTCAACAGCGCCCTTCTGAGATCTGTGCCCAAGGTAGCTGCCTAGTTGGCCTAATGGGTAGCACCAGCCCATACCAAGGTATCAAGGTACCTTGAAGAAGGGCTCAAGCCCAAAACATTGGTTGTCATTTTATCTTTGCTATATAAAGTACACGGTTTGACCCGCTGAGTTTCTCCAGCATTGCTTTTTTTAAAAACAATCTTTATTCTGAATTTCTTTCTCACTTTGCTTCTTGCCACTTCCTTTTATTCTGCCTATTTTGATGCGTCAGAACTTCCTTTTGGTTTCCATTTTGGATTAGTTTGACAAGGCCTATCAATTTTCCACCAGTGATTGGATTGTGGCAAGGACTTTAAAGTGACATGTAATGCTACACTTGCACACATAGTTCTGAAGTGAGACCATGCTCATTAATATTCACTTAACTCAAGGCAGGCGTACAGTTGCGCCAACTGAGCCTTCTTGTTTGTATATTGACAGATTAAACCATTCTTTCTGATTAAGGAAAGCTAAGGTTCTGAGTGTTTTTAATGAACAGAAGATTGTGCATGAAGTAAGAAGCGTGATCATTTTTATCCCATAGCATGACGAGTTAGATCATAATATTGCCCTATAACAGAAATTTTGCACCACATAATTTAAAAATAAATACTTCCTTCTATTTATAATTAACTTAGAAGTGTGATTCATACTTCTACAGGTGTACCAGGTAGAGCATTCTGGCTGGTTGCGTCGCTGCATGGTATGGAGACACCAACTCTCAGGACAAGATAAACTCCATGGGGGTTGTTAACTCGACCTGCGACATCACAGGCACCAGACTTCACTCCATCGAGGACATTGACATGAGGCTTCAAAAAAAAAAAAAGCAGCTTCTCTCCTCAAAGACCCCCACCACCCAGGCCACGTCCTCTTCACTCGGGGAAAAGGTCCAGGAGCCTGAAGACGAGCACTCAGCAGCACAAGGACAGCTTTTTCCCCGTTGCCATCAGATCCCTGAATAATCAATGACACTGTCTTGAAAAAATAGTAATGTCATAATATAAATGACAGCACTGTGATGCTGCGGCAAAACACCGAATTTCACGATAATAAATCCTGATTCTGAAGTGGAAATTCTGAGTGGAAATTACAAATCAAAATTGCCAAACCCGCAGTATTAATCTACGCCAGTGGATGGGGGTATTGGCAAAGTTTTGTGTGGCTCCAGCCCAAGGGCGGAAATTGCATTAGGTGCCTCAGCCCATAAAACTGGAGAGGACAAGGGGAAGATGAGGATGTCCCTGCATTTTCTGACACACATTCATGAGGGTCTCCTGAAGACAAGGATTAGTTACAAGGCCTCCTATCACCTCCCTGATCTGGCCCATGCATTTGTAACCAAAAATGTCTGTACAGGTGATAGAATGAAATCGGAACGCCTGCAGATTCAGTTATGGAAGTAAAAACAATGCTATAGAAACTCAGGCCACTTTATCTAGCGAAGATAACCAACAAAATAGGCTTGGGTCCTTCATCAGGGGCTTGGGCAAAATGTAGGCAGGTGGCTGAAGGCAATAGGTAGATAAGAGAGGGAGGGCACACCATCGATCAGGGATGGATGGCTCCGTGAATGGAAAAGGAAGGGGGGGGGGGGTGAAGAGCTGGAGGAAAGGAGACAGAGGGATGGGGAGGAGAGGCAGCAACCGGAGAAGTCTATGTTAATGCCATCCGGTTGGAGAGCACCCGGACGGAGTGTTCGGTGTTACTCGTCCAATTCACAGGTGGTCTTGGGATACTGAGTTTGTTGTCATACAGAAAAGTACAATGTACACCTGGATTCTGAAATTCTTGTGCCACATCCAATTTTGTTGAAAAAAAAACACCAACACCAGTAGATAAGGTTAAATCACCCCAGTTCAGAGAAATCTTTGCAAACTAATAAATGAACAAATGAAAATAGTGGAATAATGCATACCACTTCTCAAGCAACATCAGCATTACATTCCAGGCAAAAGGTTTGGCCAATAGGTTGGCAGAATAGCTGCCAAAACTAACAAATCCAGGCCAAGCTGCATTTGTAAAAGGGAGACAATCGGCAAACAACATTGCTTAATCTAATACATCTGGCACAGTCAGGGAATGGATGCAGGAGTGGCTGTGGAAAAGGCCTTTGACAGATTGGAATGGGACTTTTTGTTCAAGATACTGGAGAAATTTGGATTGGCTCAAACATTTATTTACTGGGTGAGGACACGTTATTGTAAACCCCAAGCAAAAAAATGATCACAAATGGGCAGATGTCTCCAGTGTTTCCTTTGAGCAGGTGCAGTGGACAGGGTTGTCCATTGTCCCCAGCGCTGTTTGTTCTGGCAATTGAGCCACTGATGGAAGCCATTGGGCAGGATCCAGACATAAAGGGGTTCAGGGTGGGCCAGGTGGAGCACGAAAATCAACCTTTTTGCTGATGATGTGCTGGCATATTTGACCAAACCAGGGGTGGGGGGGGGGGGGGTGAAATCATTCGCCAGGCTAAGGACCAGACTAGAGGATTATGGGAAAGTCTCAGGGTACAAAGTAAATCTGGTCAAAAGTGAGATTATGCCTTTGACAAACGGGGATCATAAACAATATCAACAGAAAAGTCAATTTAAATGGCCACAAGGTGGCATTAAATATCTGGGGATCAAAGTGGACAAGGATTTGTGCAATTTATACAAACTTAATTATATCCCTTTGCTCCAGAAGATTGAGGAGGACCTTGCTAGATGGAGGACTCTGTCCATAACACTGGTGGGCAGAGTTAACTATGTCAGAATGAAGGTGATGCCAAGGCTTACCATCTTTCTCAATTGTTACCCATTTCATTGCTGTGGGGCTTTTTAAAAAAAAATGTATGTGTTAGGAGGTTCCTGTGGAATGGTAAAGTGGATAGAATCTCCATGGAAAGGTTGACATGGGACTATAATTTTGGGGATTTAAAATGAATGGATATCAAAACCTTGCCTAGGCAAGGTTTATCTCCTCACTCTTTGAGGGAGCCCCTTCCCCCCCCCACCCCGACCCCTTCCTAGGCACAAATTTGACTACATGTGGTAGGTGAAAAGATAGCGAGAGTTTATATACAAATGGGACACTAAATTAATTTCAAACATACCAGACAAGCCCATTCTAAAACATGTACTTCAGATGTGGTAAAGAATAAATCAATGTATAGATTGAAGGTGGGGTTATTTCCCAAAACGTCTTTGACCCAGAACAACTTAATGCCCTTGTCTCTGGGGAATAAAATCCTGGACACCTGGTGCCAGAAGGGATCAGGGGTATCAAGGATTGTTACAAGCAAAGGCAGCTCTTGTCATTTGAGCAATTGAGGAACAAATATGTTTTGTCTAATAGAACATTCTTCTGCTGTCTGCAAATAAGATCTTTCTTAAGGGAAAAATTGGTACCATCTATGACCCTACCTAGTAATGTAGTAATGTGGAGATTCTAATTCAAAGGGGGAATGTGTGTAATTTTATCTCCAGAATGCATTACATATTCCAAAATGAGGGCTTGAAGTCGGGCTTACGCAGGTCGAGGGAGAGAAGGGAGTCAGACCGACACAAGAATCCATGAGGAGTGGTGACAGGACCTGCATCTGGTCAGCATGACTGGAGTCATCTATGCTAGATACAGGTTGGAACAATACAATGTCTTGCACCAGTTGTACCTCACACCACAAAAATCAAAGCCAGAAATTTCAGAAATGTGCTTTAGGTGTGGTGTGGAGGTTGGAACCTTTGTCCCCTCCACCTGGCTATGTACAAAAGTAAGATCTTCCTGGGAAGACCTGGGGACATGCTTTAAAAAATTACATGTGGATTTTCCACAGGATCCAGAAGTGTACCTTCTGGGAGACATTGGGAACGCGAGTTTTACACTATCCAAATACCAAATTTCGGTAATGAAGGTTGCCTTGGCAGTAGTCAGGAAGTGTCTAGGGGTTTTGTGGAAGTCTGACTCCCAACTAAATACCACATGATGGAATGTGGAAATGCAGAGTTGCATTCACCTGGAGAAAATCACATACGATCGAAGGATCGTTAGGGTGTGGCAACCTTACGAGAAATACATTGGCACACAGATTCACTTCAAAATAGGGGTACTGTGGCAATCTGTCCCAGCAGGGAAATGAATGTGAGCAAGGAAGTGGGACATGACACGTCTTTCAGTTTTGTTACTTTCTTTTTAATTGAATTGTATCGATGCAATTTAATTGATTGTACTTTCAGTTGTACAAAGGTAGGGGGAGTGGGGATAAATACAAATTGTATGTTACATGAATGTTAAAAAATTATTATATGGTTTGTTTGAATTTTAAGAATCTATTAAAATAAAATATTTTTAAAAAATTCCAGGTTAACTGCTTTGTCGACGTGGAGGCGTTGCAGCTAGCCAATTGTCATGAACCACATGGTAGGCAAATATGTTTGAAGGCAATTTGACAAAAAAAAACAGACCATAACTAACAGAAGCAAACTAACCAAGGTCTTGAAGAGCAATGACTGGACTATTGGTAATTGAGGAATTATGGATAATGAGACCCTTTATCTGAGAATTTAACGGCATTTCTTTTGACAGATGGCGACACGTTTGGCGCAACACTGTGAGAGCGCCAGTGATCGGGATGGGATTCGAATCCTGCACTACCAGTAAGGAATTTGTACTTTCCCCCCCACGTCTGCATGGGCTTTCCCCCCCACCCCACACTGATCAAAACATACCTGGACTTGTAGGTCAATTGGGCGGCACGGACTTGAGGGCTGAAATGGCCTGTTACCGTGCTCAATGTCTAAATTTAATGCTGCCTGACCAATAAAATGTTCCCAGCATTTTTTTTTTAAATTTCAAATTCATAACCTTGGCAGGTTTTTGACTCAAAAATCATATTGCAACACTGCTTCCATGCAGTTTTTCCCCTTATGAAAAATTGTTCATCTATCAATCAAGTGTTACTACTGAACAGGACAGTTTCTAACATATCAAGCAGTCCAAGAGAATGCAGAATAAATAGCCACATGCACTTCCTTTTAAAATATTGTTTTTTTTTTAAAACCAAAAAACTTATATGTGCTAGATGATCAGAAAAAAGTTAAAAAAAATGATCACAAGTTCCAAAACGTACTCATGATAATAAAAAGAACATACAAAAGAAAAACAAAAAGAATTTCAAAACCCCTTCACCTAAGCAAGCTTAACATTCATAAATCCAAGTGCCAAGATTGCAGATCAACACTAAATCTTAAGGTTGTGATAATCATCTATGAACGAGCCATATCATTTGAATCATTGACTATATATCTAATTTTTTAAAACAAAACACAATAGCCATTGTGTTTTTTTTTGAAACTTTATTTATTAATTTTAACATATGAAGAAAGTAAGTAATTCACGTACAGAAAAAATACAAAATAAAGTAATACAAGTACAAAGTAACACAGTTAATACAATACCAATCTCAGCATCTCCCCCAACAACTAAAAACTAAGACTAAAAAAAAATGATTTTTATCCCCTAAACCCCCCCTCTCCACCCCCACGATAAAGAGTGAATTAATACTATTAGTATAATAAAAAATAAAAAATATATATCTTAAAAAAAAGATTGATATATATTAAAAAACAAAAAAATATATTAAGTATTAATTATTAATCCAAAAATTTTTTATTATATAATATATATGAAAAAACAAAAACAAAAAGAACTTAAACGAAAAAAACAACTAATAAAAAAACTAAAAAAAAGAAAAAAAAACAAAAAATATATAATTTAAAAAAAGTTTTTTTAAAGAAAAAAATGATTAATTCAAACTTATTAAATTGTATATAATCAATAAATGGGGTCGACTTTAACTCATAAAAAGACATCTTATCTTGTATAGAAAAAGATATTCTTTCCATAACCAAACAAAACTTCATCTCTGAATACCACCTATCTAAAGACAATACATTTCTATTCTTCCAAGTAATCGCTATACATTTCTTGGCCACTGCCAGCGCTAAATAAATAAAAGAGATCTGGTAATTATCTAATTCTAAATCAATCAACGGTTGCATATTCCCTAATAAAAATATATCAGGGTCTAATACAATATGAAGATTATATAGATTATTAAATACAGATTGACAATAGCCATTGTGTATGTGTAGGTAGAGTATTATCTTTCCATTTAATCAAAATTACACACCTGGCCCCACCCCAATCCTCATCACTCTGCATTCAACACCCCACCCCGTTCTATGTTCAACACCCCATTCCACACCTCACTACTCCACATTCAACACCCCACCCCAATCCTTTGTCACTCTATGTTCAACGCCCACCCCTTGCCACTCCACGATCAACACCTCCTCACCACTCTGTCTTCAATGCCCCAACAATGAACATGCCTCATAATCACCATGCTCTTGTATGTTAGTAAAGAACTGACAAGCATTCAAAGAGGAACAAATATGTTTTGTCTAATAGAACATTCTTCTGCTGTCTGCAAATAAGATCTTTCTTAAGGGAAAAATTGGGACCATCTATGACCATAATTCCTCAGCATCTATGACCCTACCTAGGAAGGGGTCGGGGTGGGGGGGGAGGGGCTCCCTCATTAACCCAGGGAAAGATTTCTAATTTTTTCAAAGCACTTCTTGAACCATTAGTTGTTCAAATGCAAGTTGCTTAGGAGGATAAGAGTGATTTCTATAGCACTAGATAAACCCACTTACTTTCAAGTTAAACTTTGCATGAGTGGGCAGGCCACTGCTTTCTCCATAATGTATGTTGAGCTTCCAACATCCAAACCACAGTTTGTCCACCTCATCTCTGCAAGTGCCAAACTGAATATATCCATTGTTAATAAGTTACACTTAATTACATTCCAGTCAATGAATGTCACACTTAATTGTGGAACCCTCCTGTCAACAACTGGCACTCTTAATTGTCCCACCAAGTCAGTGGGTGTCACACTCAATTGTCCCCACCTCCCAGTCAGTGTGTCTCACACTCAATTGCCCCCTCTCTCAGTCAGTGGGTGCCACACTCAATTGCACCCCCAGTCAGTGAGTGCCACTCAACATATCCTGTCAATGAGTGCCACACTCAATTGCACCCCCAGTCAGTGAGTGCCACTCAACATATCCTGGTCAATGAGTGTCACACTCAATTGCACCCCCAGTCAGTGAGTGCCACTCAACATATCCTGGTCAATGAGTGTCACACTCAATTGCACCCCCAGTCAGTGAGTGCCACTCAACATATCCTGGTCAATGAGTGTCACACTCAATTGCACCCCCAGTCAGTGAGTGCCACTCAACATATCCTGGTCAATGAGTGTCACACTCAATTGCACCCCCAGTCAGTGAGTGCCACTCAACATATCCTGGTCAATGAGTGCCACACTCAATTGCACCCCCAGTCAGTGAGTGCCACTCAACATATCCTGGTCAATGAGTGTCACACTCAATTGCACCCCCAGTCAGTGAGTGCCACTCAACATATCCTGGTCAATGAGTGTCACACTCAATTGCACCCCCTCACCCAGTCAATGCACTTAATACAATACTTAGTTGCAACCTGTGCTGCACATAATAAAAACTAACATGCATCAGTGACCAATTTGGGACATTCCCAATTGTGCTTTCACAAATGGAGCTGTAATTTGGAACAGAAGTAACATGGGATGATTAATGCCTCGCTAAATGCTCAACTTTGTGGGTCAGTGTTTGCTCATTAAATTGACTCATTTCCAATTTGTTCCTTTCAGTACTGCACAGGAAGGATATGTTCAATCCGTAATGGCTCATTATAGAAATGAGGACTTGGGATCACCGTGGATTAACTGACTGCAGCTCACAGTCTCAGAGAGCTGGCCCTCTTGTTGAGCGAACACAGAAAGGTAATGTGCAGCTACAGTAAGAAATAGGAAAGAGAAATTATAGGCTTGTGTTTATTGATTCTGAAATCCTGCTGCATTTGTACAGGATATTGGTCTGATCACATCTGTAGTGATAAGTGCAATTTTGATCTCCTCAATGAAAGAAGCATGTATTGTCCAGGAGGCAGCATAATGTTGAACTCAGTTGGTTCCTGGAGGGGGAGGGGGTGGGGGGGGTTTGAGCTGTAATATGTCCCTGTACTCTCTCACTGAAGCAGACAAGGAATAGAAGGCTGTGGTCCAAATACTCATCAATGGGACAAGCATTGGCTATCAAAGAGATGGGGCCAGTAGGCCTGTCTGACTCCTAGGTAAACCCCTCTCTTGTTTATCACTGCAACCACATGGTATTATATCTTCGGGTGGACTGCAAGAAAGATGATGGATTGCTACATTGGGAGCTCAGCCTTCAACACCATCATTCCCTCAGTGCTGGTCAACGATCTCCAAACCCTGGGCCTCTGCACCCAACTCTGCAACTGGATCCCTGACTTCATCAGAAGACCACAGTTGACATCAATTGGAAACAATGTTTCCTCCTAACTGACGATCAATGCAGGCCCACCTCAAGGATGCAAGCTCACTCTGCATCCATGACTATTTGGCTAGTAGGGTGGCCATTTCCAAATTTTCAAAGAGGTGGTCATGGTCATAGGTTACCATATATACAGAGCGTTTAAAATTAAAAAAAAAATAACATTTAAACCATATTGCAAACACACTATATACATGTAGTAATGTCTCGTTTTGGAGTGGCCCCCTAGTAGCCAGACATAATTCGAATGCTGTCCACTAATTTGCCGACGACGACCACGTTAATTGGCAGAATCACAGACGACAACGAGGAGGTGTACAGGAGAAAAACAGATCAGTTCGTTGAGTGGTGTCATGACAACAAACCCACAAGCTGATTGTGGATTTCAGGAGGAGGAGAAAATCAGGAGAACACGAACAAGTGGAGTGGGGGGGGGGGGCCCAAGAACTTCTAATTCTTGGGGGCCAACATCTCTGAGGATCTCCATATGAAGAAGGCCTGCCAGTGACTAAACTTCATAAAGAGTTTGAGGATATTTGGAATGTCATCAAACACTCTGAAAAATTTCTACAGGTTTACTATGAAGAGCATTCTATCTGGTTGCATGACTGTCTGGTATGGAATTGCGCAGGACTGGAAAAAACTCCAGAGGGTTGTTAACTTGGCCAGCAACATAATGGGCACATACTCCATCGAGGAGTCGGTGTCTTAATAAAACAGCCTCTATCCTCAAGGACTCCCCACCACCCAGGCCATGGCCTCTTCACTCTCCTCTTATCAGGGAAAAGGCCCAGGAGCCTGAAGACGAGCACTCAGCCGCAAAAGGACAGCTTCTTCCCCTCTGCCATCAGATTTCTGAATGGACAATGAACCGCAGACACTGCCTCACTTTCTCTTATTTTCTTGCACTATTTATTTATTTTTGAAATGTAATTTACAGAAATATTTGCCCTGCAACGCTGCCGCATAAACAAAGAATCCGTGATGTGCTCACGACAAAAAATTCTGATTCTGAACTTGAAAGCTGTGGGTTCAAATCCCATCCTGTGCGCCTATAAATTTGATTTCAATTAATTAAGTAATTAAACTGGACTGGTTAATTTTCACAAAAGATGATTGATCCCGCGATGTCCTGTAGGGCAGGACTGCCATGTCTTCCTCAGCCCACTACTGCCCTCTAGAGTGCCCTGGAAAATCTGCGCGCAAGCGCACGAGAAGCCCCTGTCAGGGATAAGAAGAGCTAAGTCACTGAAGAACAGCATGCTTTCCCCCACATCACAAAGGTGTGCAGCTCATTAGGCCAATTGGACACAGTAAATTTCCCTGAGGGTGCAGGTAGTGGAGGTATGGAGGGGGAGTTAATGAGTTGGATCAGCAAGTTTGCAGATGACACTAAGATTGGAGGCACTGTGGACAGCGAGGAAGGCTTTCAAAGTTTGCAGAGGGATCTGGAACAGCTGGTAAAATGGGCTGAAAAATTTAGTGAAGACAAGTGTGAGGGGTTGAATTTTGGAAGGACATGCGCAGTAAATGGTTGGGCCCTGCGGAGGAACAAAGGGATCTGGGAACATAGGTACATAATGCCCTGAAAGTGGAATCACAGGTAGATAGGGACATAAAGAAAGCTTTTGGCATATTGGCCTTCATAAATCAAAGTATTGAGTTTAGGAGTATTATGTGCAGTTTTGGTCACTAACTACAGGAAAGTTCTCAATAAAATTGAAAGAGTGCAGAGAGGATTTACTTGATGTTCCCGACACTTCAGGAACGGAGTTACAGGGAAAAGTTAAACAGTTTAGGACCTTATACCCAGAGCGGAGGAAACTGAGGGGAGATTTGATCAAGGTGTTCAAAATAATGAGGGGGATAGACAGAGTAAATGCAAGTCGGCTTTTTTCCACTGAGGTTAAGTGAGATACAAACCAGAGGGCATGGGTTAAGGGTGAAAGGGGAAATGTTTAGGGGGAACTTCCTCACACAGAAGATTAGTGGGAAGGCGGAACAAGCTGCCAACTGAAGTGGTGAATGCAGGCTCAAGTTGGATGTGAAAAATTTGAACAGGTGCATGGATGGGAGGGGTACAGAGGGTTATGAATTGGGACCAGGTGAAACAATAGTTCAACACAGACTAGAAGGGATGAAGGGCCTGTATTTTGTACTGTAATGTTCTATAGTTCTAATGTGGGGTGAATTAAAATCTAGGAATAATGTAGGATGAGTGCAAATAGGGGACTGATGGTCAGTGTGGACTAGATGGGCTGAATGGCCTGTTTCTTGCTGTATCTCTCTATGGTTCTATTACAACATTTCAAAAAGACACTCTCTATAATCAAAGGTCTGGCCTTGTCAGCCACTCTTGTATCATATTGTATGCTTGAATTGAAAATGATGGCAATTTTCTACCATAATGAATCTTCTTCTTGGCTAACCTAATTTTAACTTGCATTTAGTTATTTGGAGTTTCCAGAATAGCTCATTGACCCAACCACTAAGTTTTTCAGGATGAAGTAGATTTCCCCAGGCTCACTGCATGCCATCCCTCGCTAGGACCACCCTAGCATGACCCTCTCTTTGAAGATTATCCTTTGAATGAAGTACAGACTCCTCTCTTACACATCAGTCGACAGCCCCACTTTGAATCAGGAGAATATCTGCTTTACAGCTGGCCTACAGTTTTCATTCAGCCCACTACCATTCAGAACAGATGATGTATCATCCCCATTGCTATAGCAACAGATTATTACATGAATGTAATTTTTTTTCGCAGTTTGCCAGACCACTTCAAAGCACAGCATTACCGTAGGCTGGAATCGCATCTTTCTTGGCTTTCAGGAAGCCAATTAGATTTTATAATCATTCCCAAGACTCATCTTTTATTCCAGCTATATTTAACTGTTAGCGCTAGTTTTCAAATTTGTGACCCCCCCAGATCACTGGTCCTACAACAAATACCATTCCAACAGTCTTCCTTGCAGCCAGGGGACGCAACATCTCCTCAATTGTTAGGAAGCCGCAAATGTGACTGCACTTCCTGAGATGCCTGAAGCAGGCAAGGCTAACGGCCACCATTACGTCACCCTCTGCAGGAGATGTATCGAGAACATCCTGTCCGACTACGTCACAATGTGGTATAGTTGCTGCAGAGAAATGGATCAGAGGTCAAATACAGGACTGTAAGAGTGGCAGAGAGGATCACTGGCATTCCCCCTCCCTTTCTCCCCCCTGCCCCCACCCCCACCCATTGACGTGATCTACGGGGATCATTGCAAATCATTGCACACAGTATCCTTCAGCTGCTCCTGTCAGGAAAGAGATCCAGGAGTATCTGAGCCAGCACCACCAGGGTGAGGATCAGCTTCTTCGCACAGGCAGTGAGGATGCTGAACGACCAAAGGAACGGCTCACATCAACCATCCGAGATGCTCGTATTCATGAAGCAATATTTATTTATGTATAAATACTTTTCCTGCATAGGTATTGATTGTCTGTATGTGTATTATGTTTGGTTGTGTGCCTGCGCGTTTTGCACCGAGGACTGGTGAACACTGTTTCGTTGGGTTGTACGTGTACAAACGGATGACAATAAACCTGACAGTAGACGAGCATCTGTCGGTACCTAGAAAGGAAAAACATTGTTGTGTGTGCACATATTGGTTGCAGTAGTTCCTATTTACCAATAAGTCTTTAAAAACCTTCATTGATTCTGAAGGGTGAGCATGAGGTCATCAAAGGTATTTTTATCAATCCTAGTTTTTCTTTGCTCTGTCTGGCTTAAGATCCCTTGGGTTCTACCATTGTGGTGTGCTGTCGGTGGGGCTTGGTCCATTCAGGTCAGCTGACTGACAGCCGGCCAAGTGTTGTCTTGTCCCCAGGCTCTTCTGCAGGTACAGAGGTTGCCCTCTGCTGTAGGCCAGTGGTGTACCACCACAACCATCTCACCCAAAGATGAAAAAGTATCTCAGGGTTTTGTACTCTGACAATCAATTTGAACTTCAATATTTGACATGATAAAGTGTGAGATTTGCTGTGCTCATGAACCCCTGAGATCCCTCCGTCGCCAATTCTACCAGATTGCCAGACAAATCCCAATCAGTTTGCAGGACTGACCGCTGGCAAATTCAGAACCTCCTCTTAAATGTGATGCCGTGACACCTCAGGGCTAGTATTGAAGGGGAAAGTAACCTGAATGAGCTTGAGGTTCAATTCTTTTTTTAGACATACAGGCCCTTTGGCCCGTGCCTGCCTATTTACACCCAATTGACCTGCAACCCCGGAATGTTTTGGAAGTTGGGACTGAACCAGAGGAAACCCTCGCAGAAACAAGGAGAACGTACAGTCTCCTTGCAGACAGCGCTGGATTCGAACCCTGGTCGCTGGTGCTGTGACAGTATTGCACTAACTGTGCCATCACTTTGCTGATGTTATGGCTTAGCATCTGGTTTAGAATGCTAATAAGATTAGGAGTGGGCATGCATTTCATGGTGACCAGCAGGTGAGTGCGCTGAAGCGCTAGTGTTGCTCAGTGACATCTCACTCAGGTCCCTCCTTCACTCGATGGCCCAACCAGGGGTGTCTAATGATCTAGAACAGGGTCCCCATTTAATGCTGGGCTGGTGTAAATTCCCTCTTTGTGACTCACTGACGCCATAAATATTGATTCGTTGACACTGTAAATACTTCTGCCAGACCACCAGCGACTGATCTAACCTGCTTTTTGCACTCAACAGAGACAGAGTGTGGCACTGATAAAATATATTTATTTTCTTTAAAAGCATACTAATGTATCATGGAGCTAGAAATGTAAATGAGCTCAAGGGCATTGATAAAGTTTGATGGTGCAGCTAATTAGTGCTCACCTCAGAATCTGCTAACAAGGGGCAACACAGTTAGCATAGCGGTTAGCGCAACGCTGTTTCAGCGCCAGCGACCTGGGTTCGAATCCAACGCTGTCTGTATGTTGTTTGTACATTCTCCCTGTGTCTACGTGGGTTTCCTCCGGGTGCTCTGGCTCCCACCCACTCTTCAAAATGCACAGGGGTTGTAGGCCAGTTGGGGTATTTTGGCAGCACGGGGTGACAGGCTGGAAGGGCCTGTCCCCGTGCTGCTTGACTAAATTAATAGCTGAAAATTAAAATTTTCCAAAATGTGGCAAACATGGTTAACCAGTCTTGAGAGGGTCTGAAAAGGTAAATAGACTCAGAAAGTTGTGTCAACGTCAAGGGTCGATTCCTGGCTTACCGACGTAGTGAGGGAATTTTACAAGGTAATCCAAAACAAAAGGGAGACAGATTATAGTCTTGCCTTGCTTTTGACTGCAGGTGTGGTGAAGATCTTTGTGCAGGCATCGTACAGGGCTTCTGGAGAACTGCTGGACCCACTCAGCTGTTGAATAGCTGGTACAACTCACTTTCCGTGTCCACAGCACAATGCAAAGTTGGACATTGATGTGAGTTACAGCCTTCAAGAATTTTCCTCCATGTAGCAACCTTGGCCTGTGAAATATGTTTTCAATAGTAACCATTGTTGCAACCTGATGAATATTGCAGCTGATTTTCACAGCAGGATCCCATAAGCATCACTGACACAATGAATTGGTAGTACCTTTTAGGGTAAATTATGTAGCTGTTTCACTGAAGACTCTTGAAAACTTCTACAGGTGGAGAGCATTCTGGCTGGTTGCATCACTGTCTGGTACAGAGGTACCAACGCTCAGGACAAGAAAAAACTCCAGAGGGTTGTTAATTCGGCCTGCAACATCACAGGCCCAAGACTTCACTCCATCAAGGACATCTACAAGAGGTGATCTCTTAAGAAAGCAGCCTCTATTCTCAAGGACCCCCACCACCCATCTGTCCATGCCCGCTTCACTCAGTTACCATCGGAAAAAGGTACAGGAGCCTGAAGACGAGCACTCAGCGGCACAAGGACAGCTACTTCTCCGCTGCCATCAGATTCCTGAATGATCAATGAACCGCCGACACTGCCTCACTTTTTCTTTTTCTTGCACTATTTCTACTTAAGTTGTAGTGTGGTTTATCGAAATGTTTGCCCTGTGACGCTGCTGCAAAACAACACATTTTGTGACATGTTCGTGACAATAAATTCTGATTCTGAGTTATCAAAAATATTGACCACAACAATGGTCCATTAGAGATCGTGCTGCATATATAAGGAATCAGTGGTACCACTTCTGTACTAGACACAGCCAGTTTCTGCCCTTGATAAAGGTCTGCCTCTATTGTTTCCCTTTGTTAATCGACACACAGAAATGCCAACAACAGCAGAGAGGCAACTGCAGGTACAGCCTGGAGAAGGGGCTGGCAGCTGGGCTGGGCAGGGAATTGGTGCATTGGGAGATCCCTGCAGCATTGAGAGTTTGACTTGTATTTTTGAGTCAGTGGAATTATCTAAAAGATGGGTGTCAGATGTTTGGACAGGGGCACAATTTCAGTGCTTGCCATAGGCCCTATTTTCCGTAGATACGCCATTGGGTGGGTAGGCATGGCCCACGAATGCTTCCCAACCCTGGTGGGACCTTATTAAAGCCCAGCCTAGGATCATGGCTGTTAGTTAATTCACCACTGGATTGACTGAAAAATAAAACACCTTTTACTGCGTTAGAATCCCCCTACCCATGTGCTACAGGAGTATGGAGCAAGAGGGAAGAATTCAGAGAGGCTGCAGCAAGCAGCAGGGTCGTAGGACTGAGTAGCTTAGAAATACATAGCACTTTCTACAAGTCTTTCCCTTTTATTTGTCTACACTCTTAAACTGCTTACCAGGCTTAAAACAACACAGCATGAAGTAAAAAAAACGATTTAGTAGCCAGTTGCAGACCTTTAATATGTAAAAAGACCCACATAACTCACTTGCGCCTGTGGTGTTTCTGAGTTATGAGTCTTGTACCCTGATGAAAGATCACCTGTATTTCACTGCTCCCTGGAGAGATCTCCTGGACAACCTTCCAACTAGGCTTAGTAACTAAAGTTCCTGAACTTCTCCTCAGTAAATACAGGCATTGTACGTCTGCCGTTTGCCTCTTTGCACTGACAACATACATTTGCACTGCATTTCGCTGACATATGGGTGGCAAGGAGAGCGTAGCGGGGAGGTGCAATGCCATTACGGCGCCAGCAACCGGGGTTCGAATCCCGAGCTAACTGTAAGGAGTTTGCTCGCTCTATGTAATATGGAGAGGTGGCATATGGCATAACTAACATCACGAGGAAGAAAAAACCACTTCACGTTCACATTTTGCGACAATGACTGCAACATCACTCCCCAAAAGACTCCGCCCAATTACACTGCATTTATTTGCACTGATCTCTGTTTGTTTGCACCTGCACTGGATTCACTGCCTTGCTTCCAAGGCATTCACTTGTCTCTCTGCAATGATAACATTGACTTGCACTGGATTCACGGAATTTGCTTATGTTCCACTGGATTCATATATTCAACTGGATTTGCTGCCTTTATGTTCACTGCATTAACTTGCCTCTTTGCACTGGCAACAAACTTTTGCACTGCACTCACCAACATATGGGCCGCACGCAGAGCGTAGTGTTACAGCGCCAGTGACTGGGGCCTGAATCCTGTGCTATCTGTAACGAGTTTGCAGGTTCTCTCCATTTCTGCGTGGGTTTCCTCCAGGCTTTCTATTCTCCTCCCACCCTTCAAAAAACATGGCAGGGTCATGGGCTGGTACCTTGATATGTGTCTAAAAGAAAAGATTCATTCAAGACAATCACCACATTAACCCACAATGCATTTTCACGCATTGCATTACTGCATTAACTTAGATGGCATTCACTTCTGATGAATTCACGGTCCTCTCCTCAATGATATTCATGTACTTTGTTCTCACTACATTTACTGCAATCAAAGCAATCACTGCATTTACTTGTTGCAAGCCAAACAGTTCATTCTTTCACTGGATTCCCTGGCACTGCGTCCAGTCCTATTGCACTCGATTTCCGGAGCACAAGCCACATTCCCCTGCGTCATTCTGGATGCACCCTTCTGCTTACAGTTGCACTGCAATCACTTTGCACTGACGCGACTTCTCCTTTGGATTCGCCGTTCAACGGGCTACATGAAATAGTTTATCAAGGTCATTGTCAGTCATCATGAAAAGTGGTTAGAAAATCCTCAGTGAAGCATCAAGACATACCTTGTACCAAACCTTCATTTTCTCATTGTTGTAATTTCCTTGTTCTCTCCTACTCTTTCAATCTGTTTATATCAGTGTTTCTCAACCTTTTTCTTTCCACTCACATCCCACTTTAAGTATTCCCTATGCCATAGGTGTTCTGTGATTAGTAAGGGAATGTGAGTGGAAAGGAAATGTTTTAATCACGCTTAATTGACTTGTTATGTGCACGGTTTCATAACCCCAAAGGCCAAATGGCCAACGACCATTTTTCTCAAGCAAAATATTTCAGTAACAATTGGGTCCAGATCAGTGGTTCTCAACCTTACCTTCCCATCCACTGAAGAGGCAAACATAGGGACAAGAGCAATATTAGCTGCAAGTCAAACTGAGCATTAAGTTCAGTAATGATTAGGGGGAGAATATTATTAATCCTATCCCATCAGGGGTCTTGACAGAGCAAATCTATATTCTGCACTTCGTCCAAGTAACAGTACACCCAGATACATTTTGATTTACTGTAACACTATACCCTTTTGTTTTATGTTTGTACTACCTGCTACCTAAGTATGGGTTGGCTTACCTGAATAGTGCAGAGATTTTCACGGTGATTTGCCACACATAGCAACAAACAGCAAGTCAATTCAATAAAGAATGGAGAGTGGGAGAATCTAGAACCAGGACACCGTTGAAACAGACAGGTCAATCCAATTAAGATAGAGGTGAGATGAAACTTTCTCTCAGAAGGGCATATCTTTGGAACTCTCTTCCTCAAAGGGCAGACTTTTAGAACATTATTTAAGGAAGAGTAAATACATGAATGAAGCCGTTGTGAAACGCTACCAGGGATAGGGGAATGCAGAGTCAAGGTTACAGTCAAATCAGCTATGACCTGTCCTGGACACACAACATCTTCTCACTTGTCAGGAAGGCACAACAGCACTTTCTGAGAAGACTGAGGCGAACAAGGCTACCATCCTGTCAATTCTATACAGGAGCTCGATCAAGACCGTCCTGGCTGGCTGTATCACAGTGTGGTACGGTGGCATTGGACCAGAGGTCAATCCACAGGATCATAAGAGCGGCAGAGGGCCGCTCCACAAATCAACATGATCTATCGGGATCATTGTCGGAAGAGGTTGTCGTGAAGGACCCCTACCGCCCTGCACCTAGCATCTGCCAGCCACTCCCATCAGGAAGAGATACAGAACCACCAGGCTGAGAAATAGCCTCTTCCCACGGGCAGTGAGAATACTGCTCGTACAATCCCTCTGAGAATCTATTATTAGCAACATTTATTTACTTTTATATATATACTGTGTATAAATCACTTGTGTACGATGTCTATACATGTGCTTTCATGTTTTTACACTGAGGACTGAAGAATGCTGTTTCGTCCAGTTGTACTTTACAATTAAATGATAATAGTAAATTTGAACTGAAATAAATAGTGTAGCAGGTTAAGTGAACTAAATTGCCTTTTTTGTTCCTGATGTGTGTGAATCTTACACAATTGATGGTAAGACTCTTCAGGACATGTGATGGTGAAAGGTGCTGTCTAAATGGTAATTCCATCCCTTTTCATCTGGTCGTCCTGTAAATCCAAACTGCCTCTGCATCGGAATCACATTTCAGTGATCAGGATCTTATTAGGTGTTATGAAGATCAAGAGACCCAAGGTTACTGCAATAAAGTGGTGTTGAGATAAATTACAATGGGCAACAATTTTTTCCCCCAAAAGGTTTGATTCCTAGAAAACATAGGGATTATGATAGACAAATAATGATGATGACACATTGTGTTAATTTGACTGACCTAAAAGTGTTTTGCCACTGATTTTCATTTGTACTCAGCATCTGATGCCTCTCATGTCAGTGTTGAGCAGTATAGCAAGACAGAATTGATGGATTCCAGTTGCCTTGATACATCTTTTCCATGGTCGCAATGTCCTGATGAAACCTTTCATCATTTTCGTCATTGACTGTACCAAGATCAGCAGGGAAGACAACCAAGTGCGAAACCAGTAAATGAATTTTCAATGACATGTTGCCCTTCGTGGTTTTGTGTGCTTGAAGTAGCCTAAAATACGACAGAAAAAAAATCACAAAAATAGATCACATCTAAAAAAGGTACGTGATAGGAAAATTGTAAGGTGATTTTTGTGATCAGCAGTCCAAAATCCATAAAATACACCCTAAAGTGTTCATGAAGCAAAATCTTCGTCGTCCAATGTTATCAGTCACACATCGTTAGACTTTCATAGCTTGGAACAGACCCTTCAGCCCAACTCATTCACGCTGACCAAGTTATCCATCTGAGCTTGTCCCATTTGCTTGCATTTGGACCAAATCACTCCAAATGTTTTCTACCTACATACCAGTTTGAATGTCTTTCAAATCTCATCATCTTGCAGCTCATTCCAAACTCTCCATGTGAAAAGGTTGTCCCTCATGTCTCTTTTAAATCCTTCCCCTCTCAACATCAACTGATGCCATCCAGTTTTAGAAATCCTTTGGGAAAAGACTTTCACTGATCATTTTGTCCTTACCCCTCATGGTCTTATCTCCCCTCAACCTCCTATGCTTCAGGCATAAAACCCCCAGCCTCCGTAGCCACTCCTTAAAGCTCAAACCCCGCTAACGTTTTTTTTCTGCACCGTTTAATGACATCCTTCCGATAGCTGAGCGACCAGAACTGCACACACACAAAACAGTTGGCCTTATTGGATGGCAGAGCAAGTGAGAGAGAGACTATTATTTGTGTTCTTGTACATTGTGAAAAAAAACTTTAATCCTTTTGGGTGACGTAACACCTCTTAAAATTCAAGCTTGGGAAGGAAAAGTAAACTCTTGCAAAATGAATTGAAGGAATCATTGATATCCAACCAGTGCTCTGGAATGTATCACCAACTGGTTGTGTGGCTTTCACTGTGGTCTTGATTTAGGATGAAAAAAAGAATCTACCTTCAACATACGTACTGAACATCTCTGAGGATTTAACACGTAATCTATTTACTCCTATTTTTATAAAACTGCAGAAGACAAGTGTTGTGTTAGTTTGCAGCTATCAATCAATGTTATTGCTATTTGGGTGACGTCTCATAACAGAGCTGAGCTAAATAGGGATATTTAGATGTTTATCACAGGGTTAAAAAAAATTCTTAAAAGCCCAGAACATAGCAACCAAATGATTCATCTGCCTCTAAATTATAATAAGGTCTTGGGCCTGTTAAGCTCATGTGGCAAGTTTTATCGTGTTTCTAATGTCAAACTCAGCCACAATGCTGCCATTGTCAACACATTTAAAAGCTTTTACAACCACACTTTGTCAAGTTAGTGCCGGGAACAAAATAGTCCCCTGTTCCAATGCCTTCCTCTGGGGTGCCAGCTAATCTTCTGAAGTTACAATGGGAGATCAGCAAAATCGCCAAGGAAACTCAGCCCCATTTTTTTTCTCCCCCTTTCTTCAAACTGAGATTGCCAATTTGAAATTCAAATGACTTAAATAGCAATTTGTGGGTGCACCCATGCAAGAATTGCCAGAGAAGAAAAAAAATCCCCACTCAAGTGTGATTAACATGAGAATAGGAACAGGAGTTAACCATACAAACCTCTCGAAAGGTATCGGTCATGAACTCCTCTCTGCTAACCCCTCTCCCTCCCCCAATTACCCTCAATACTCATTTCATCGAAGTTCCTTAAAAAACATTGAATCGATCAGCGTCACAGCTCTCCATGATAAAGTATTCAAAAGATTCATGAGACAAATTTCCTCCTCATCTAAGTCTTAATCTTCTAATCATTCATCCTGGGAAAATGTCTCCATTCCTGGTCCCCCACCAGGGGATAAACATCCTCATTTTATTGATCCTGTCAGGCCTGCTAAAAGTTTTATATATTTCAATGAGACCATCTACCAAGTCTAGATCTGCCTGCATTGTACTTTTTAAAAATAAAGATGTTTAGTGCTTATTTCAACATTTTGTCAGTTCTCTTTTACCAATCTTTACTGCCCTGTTTCAGCAAGAGAACCTTCGCTAAACAATCCGACCTTCCCCAATCCTTATCCTTAAAGCATTGTTATACCTTGCTACCATTCGGTGCCCCAAACAGTCCTTCCAGGTGAAATGATCCTTCGCATGTGAATCTGCAGGGGTGATCAACTCTTCTCATTGCGGCCTCCTCTGCATCGTAGAGACTGGGCGCAGACTGCTAGGAGATGTTTTGTTGAGCATCTTTGCTCTCTCTGCTATAATAGCAAGGTCCTCCTGGTGGCCACCCATTTCAATTCCCACGCTGAAGTCTCTGTCCATGGCCTCGTGCACTCCCAAACCAAGGGCATCTGCCAATTGGAGGAACAATATCTAACATTCTCCAACCAGATGGCATTAACATCAACTTCGATTTCCGTTAGGCTACACTATCCCTCTCTCTCACACACACTTCTCTCTCTCTCCCTCTAACTCTTTCTCTCTCTTTTCCTCTCCCTGTCCCAGCTCTCCCCCCCCCCCCCCGTCCTCTCTATTCAGAGAGCTACCTCCTATCATTTTTCCAGCATTTTTCTCCTGCCCTTCCACCTACATCCACCTATTACCTCTTGCCTGCAGGCCTGTGCTGCCTCTTCCCCCACCTTTTTATTTAGGTGTCTGCCTGCTTTCTGCTCAGACCTGAAACATTAGTTACCTATCTTTGGTACATAAGGAACACTGTATGACTTGCTGAGTTTCTCTGGCACCTTTGTGCATTGAATGACAATCACAGTCTGCAGACTTTCCTGTGTTACAGAGTCCAGAGGACCGCAAAACCCAGCAACAATAGATATGCACCACCTCAAAGGGTTACTTAAACAAACATTGCTTTTAATAATCTTCACACATGAAAACAGAATCAAACTTTAACTTATCTCTATCAACTTACTTAACCCCCCCCCCCCCCTCTAATTCTAAGTGTACATGTAATGTGTATACATGTAGAAAAGTTCTTTGGTTCACAGTCCAATGTCAGGCATTTGTTGTACTGTGCACAGAAGTTAACATTGATAAAGTTTACCAGGTGCTTAACGGGCAAATGGTAACCACTCAGGAGGGTTCTTGTTGATTTTCAGAGAGAGATTCCTTTTGTTCCAGGACATTCGCAACTGATTCCTTTTCAATCAGTCTTGCTGAGAAAACTTGCCCCCTTCAGGATTCTCCAGATGATCCTCTTTCTTTCAGGTCACCACAGAGTTCCTTTCAGACAGCTCGTCTTCTCCTTTGACCAGGCAGTCTTCCAAAGTTTGCCACTTGTCCCTCTGGAACTGAAGTTTCTGTCTCTCTCCCTCCCTATCTGAGATGAAAGCTCGACCTTCTGCCTGCAAAGAGCACATGCTCCTCCAGACAGAGCTGCTGCTGTCTGTTGATACTTTGTTGCCTTTTGCAAAATAGCACTCTGCTGTGTACAGTCTGCTCTAACAATCATCCCAAACCATCTCTCAAAACTCTGTCACACCTGTTTAACTGTTATTAAGTTTTCTAATGCTGACTCCCTCCCCCCACCACTTTCCAGAAACCAGCTCCCAGTTAGAACAGACAGCATTTCATTGTACAGAGAACTTTAGAAAAAAGCTTTTCTATTGGCTGAAGCCCATCATTAGGCTTTAACTTGTAACCAAAAGCAAAAAAGCTAATCTGGGAGACTTCACTTGGCCAATCGTGCAGCAAATGTACATGCAGGGCCATTGAATTAGATGAGGTGGAATCTGTAATTTCTGTGCCTCAAGACTTCTATCCATGAATCTATAAATGCATAACTGGTTAGATCAATAAAGAAGACCCACTGTCCCAGATCAGCCTCCCAGTGCTGGAGGTTTTCTTGACGATAACTTTCCAAGCAAGATTTTTAAAAAGAAAACTCTAGGGTATTTTTTTTTTAAATTTAGAGATACAGCACAGTTACAGGGCCTTCAGGTCCACAAGTCTGTGCCGCCCAAATACATTAATTAACCTACAAAATCGTTTTTTTTTGTTTGGAGGGTGGGATGAAACCGGAGCACCTGGAGGAAACCCACACAGGTCACGGAGGGAACATATAGGCTCCTTACAGACAGTGCTGGAGTCGTTGACACTGTAATGGTGTTGTGCTAACCGTTACACTGCTTTTGGGATAGGGAGGAGTTTCTAAAGCAATTAATCTTTCCCCCCATCCTGACCCTACTGTCTTCCTGCCACCCCAAGTTCACGTTCAAGTTTATTGTGATCTGACTGTGCATGTACAACCAGATGAGACAACATTTCTCCAGAACACGGGGCACCTCCTCGTCACCCAGTCCAAATGACTAAAACTAGGCCAAAAGTGATAAAATCATGTCAGGAATGTTTCGCAAGATTCCCAGGGAAGAGAAAGGTGGGAGTGATGTTAACAGAAGGGATTGTAGGAGTGAGGGCGAGTCGATGGGCGAACGAGGGGTCGAGATAAATGGTGGGGTTTCAGGAAACATGGGGTCAGTGGAGACGGTAGAAGAAGAAGGGAGAGTGAGGAAGGAGTTTACAGACTGAGAGCTGGGGCAGGGGGTGGGTGGGTGGGCTACAGCCAAGAAGGTTTGTGTGGGAGGAATGAAGGAATGACCAAGAGAAAAATGGCGAGCGAGCAGCAATGGGTTTCAGGAAGGTGAGAGGGGAGGTTGGAGCAGAGAGATTGCTGGTTGAGTGCAAAGGGGTGAGGAACGAGGAGGGGAGACAGACACAAATAATTTTTTATATTGAATACAGCACAGTAACAGGCCACGAGTCAGTGACACCCAATTTACACCCAATTAACTTTTCCCCAGTATGTTTTGAAGGGTGGGAGGAAAACCCATGCCGACACGGGGAGAACTCGCTACAGACAGCGCAGGATTTGAACCCCGGACCCAGTCGGTGGCGCAATAAAGGAGTTGCCCATGAGGGGCAGAGCACAGCGAAGGAGGCTTGCCGGATGCTTCCCTGTTGGATAAATCTCTGGGAGAGTTACTCAGGCCTGGATCCCATGGGTCAGATCCCCAAATTCTCCACACCTCATCATCCTGGTTTCACTCTTCATGAATGAGGCCCTGCACACTCTCCGAGCCTGCTGGTTCCAGAGCAGAACTCAGAATCAGAGTTTATTGTCATGAACATGTCACAAAATTTGTTTTTTGTGGCAGCGTCACACTGTAAACATTCTATAAACAACGTAATTAAAAAATAGTGCAAGAGAAAGAAAAAAGACAAAGTAAGGTAGTGTCTGTGGTTCATTGTCCATTCAGGAATCTGATGGTGGCAGGGAAGAAGCTGTCCTTGTGCCACTGTGAGCTCATCTTCAAGATCTTGAACCTTTTTCCTAATGGTAGCAGAGTGAAGAGGGCAGGGCCAGGGTGGTGGTGGGGGGTCTTTGAGGACAGAGGCTGCTTTCTTAAGACTGGTGCCTGTGATGTCACATGATGAGTTTACAACCCTCTGGAGTATTTTCCTCTGCTGAGCGTTGGTACTTCCGTAACAGGCAGTAATGCAACCAGCCAGAATGCTCTCCACTATACAACTGTAGAAGCTTTCGAGAGTTCACGGTGACATACCAAATCTCCTCAACCTCACAAAGTATAGCCGTTGGCGAGCCTTCTCAAGATTCAAGATTCAATTTATTGTCATTCTAATAAAACAGTGTCATGTTACATGAAATTGCACATGCCCGCTGTAAGGCTGACAGATTTGCCATCGGCAGAAATTGCCTGAAGCATCTCTTACAGTCAGAGAAAGAGAAGCAAAAGAAACTACCCCCTCCCCCAGAGTCATTGAGCGTCCGTAGATTCGCCTCCAGTGCTTCTGTGGGCTCCATGCAGAGTCCAGTCCAAACCATTGGCAGCCTCAGGAACCCTTCAGCACCCCCCCTCACATCCCGATTCCAATACCTGGTACCCCTTCAGCAAGTTTCGAGCTGGTCTCCAGCAGCCCGCAGCCTCCATGATTGCATCAACAGTGAGGCTCCAGGGCAGATCGTCAGAGACGAGGAAACCAACAGCTCTGCATTAACGCATTGCCCCCAACTCAAGTGACGGTTCATTCAGACAAGTTCCAATTCCATTCTTTGGCTTGGCTTCGCGGACGAAGATTTATGGATAGAAAATCTCTCTGCAACTTTTAAATGAGCATTTTTTAAAACTCTCTTGAAATGGTGTTCTTTCCAATGTGTCTTTTAAGCAACATTTTGGCGGTTAAAGTGCATAATTATTTGTTGCTGTCTGTATATCAAATGAGCCTATTTTGACATCATCTAATTACATGGGGCAGCTGGCAACGCTGCTTCCTGGTGTCACTTCATTGTAACTAATTTTTAATGGCCACCCAGTTTCATTAATAATTTAATCAACACCTGCCGCAAATTAACGAATTTTACAGCCTTACCGCAGGGTTATCGTTAACATGGCATCTTCAATTAGCAGAAATCATTATCCAAAGTAGGTCTGAGGAAAGCCATTTATCTTCATCAGACACATCCTTCTCCGCGCAAGGCGGCAGGAGCTCTTTAATTGAAGGATGATTAGCAGGGTTATCGTTAGGAATGGGATAATTTATGACAATCGGAATGATGAGCCGAGGGAGTGATTTGTATTCATTAAAAGGCAGTCGGCCTACAGCTGGTGATTAACACATGACTTCGCCAGTCAGTGCAGGGGAGCTGCACTGCCTCAGATTGGGCCGGTCATGGGTCACCAGTTCGGCCTCTTACAAGCTGATAATAAAGTGAGGCAGACTGCATGAGCGGCTGGCCGAGTACAGTGGGTCATTATGGCCCATTATTAACTTCAGATGTGTATGGTGGCAACGTCTGGTCCTCAGGGCTGCTTCTTCCATTGCAATGCTGCAGCTGTGTGGCGCTGTTAGCTCAGTTCCGAACAGGGTGTGCAGTCACAGTAAAACAATGTACTCTAGCACTCACGTGGCGTTAAATAAGAAAGTCTGCAAGCGCGTTGTGGGGGGGATCAAGTGCAATGCGCAGACATGCTGGAGAAATTCTGCAGGTCACGCAGCCTTCATGAGAAAGTCAAACGACATTGTGTGTCCTTGAAGTGTTGGAGCAAGAGAAAGACACTCCAACCCCTTGAGCTTGTTTTGCCTTACTACAGCAGGGTGGTGCAGTGGTTAGCACAACGCTGTTTACAGCACCAATGACCAGGGTTTGAATCCTGAGCTGCCTGTTAAGAAGATTGTAGGTTCAAATGTGCCGGGGGTTGTAAGTTAATCGGGGTATTTGTGGGCCAGATGGCATTTTTTAAAATGGCATTGTGTTCCATTGAAGTGATGTAATAAAAGATAGGAACAAGAGAAAAGCACTCATCCCCTTTGCTTGTTCTGCCCGCGTCAGTGACAGGGATCTCCCAGTGGCCAAACACTTCATTTCCACACCCCAATGTCATGCTGACATGTCTGTCCAAGACTTCATGTACTGCCCACCAAGACCACCCATAAATTGGAGGAGAAACATTTGATTTTCCTTCTGAGCACTCTCCAACCGGATGGCATTAAGATCAACTTCTCTGGTTCTACTAGGTTGTTTTCACTCCCTTCCCTTTCCCTCTGTCTTCTTTCCTTCAGCTCTCCAACCCCTTCCCACTCCAATCACAGAGGCATCCCCACTTCCCATCCTTGGTTATGTATCTGTTTGACTTGCTTAGTTTCTACCATTGTGCTTCTACTTCCACCATGGTTTCTGCAGACTTCTATCAGGCCCCTTGAGATTATTTTCACAAGATAATAAGATATAGGAGCAGAAGTCGGCCCATGGGCCCTCGAGTCCGCTCCACCATTCTTATAGTGACCTGATCCATCCTCCCACTCATCCGCACTCCCTGGCTTTCTCCCCTTAACCCTCGATGCCCTGACTAATCAAATACCAGTCAATCTCTGCCTTAAGTGCACCAACGTCTCCTTCCAGAGCCGCCTGTGGCAAGAATTTCCACAGATCATGACTCTCTGACTATAGAATTTTTTTTTCACATCTCTGTTTTAAATTGACGCCATTTTATTCTGAAATGATGCTCTCTTTTTCTGAAATCCCCTAACTAATGTTCTGTTTGGTCACTCTCCAACCGGATGGCATGAATATCAACCTCTGGTTCTGCTAGACCACTCCTCGTTCTCCCTCCCTTCCCCATCCCTCTGTCTCCTTTCCTCCAGCTCTCCACCCCTTCCCTTCATTCACAGAGCCATCCCCTATTTTCTGTTGGGCCCTCCCTACCTGTGGGTCTATCCTCCTCCTCCCCCTGTCCCAACCCCACCATTTCACGCAGATGCCTACCTACATTTTGCTCATACCTTGACGAAGGGCTCAACCCTAAAACGTTGGTGTTTAACCTGCTGAGTTTCTCCAGCATTGCACTTTTACTGCAAACACTGCTTCTGCAGACTTCCATTGCTCATCGAGGTTACTTCAATAGTAGCCACCAAATTCAGACATCTGCCGCCAAGATTCAGACAGAAGGTGCCTGTGAATGCCACTCTCTTCGGTTCCTATCTTCACACCATCCTGACTTGGAAATACATTATCTGTTGGGTCTTTATCGCAGAAACCATTCCCAAATGCGATGTGGAAGCAGGCTCACCAAAAATAAAAGAGCAGTGGTGCAATATGGAGCAATTTCCAGACCCCCTCTCCCCACCCCACCAAATAAAGATCATGCTGGAATTTAATTCAGCCAAAGAGTAGAGATAATCATTGGGCAATGCTACACTACTTAACCATCCCTTACTGTTAATAGTTAACCAAATCGTCATATTGGTTATTCAGGAGTCGCATATAAACCATGTGGTGGAAAGTGAGCAGACTGGCTGCAGCACAGCCTGGTATGGGGGCACCAATACCCCTGAGCAGAAGGCAGTGGACAGAGCCCAGGACACCATTGGCAAAACCCTCCTCACATCAAGAGTGTCCAAAGGGAACGCTGCTGTCGGAGAGATTGTATAAGACATTTTGGAGTGTTGTCTGCAGTTTTGGTAACCTAACCAAAGGAAAAATATTCACTCAATTGAGATTTACTAGGATGCTGCCAGGTTTTGAGGAACTGAGTTACAGGGAAAGGTTAAGCAGGTTAGCACTTTATTCCCTGGAGATTTGATAGAGGTATTTAAAATTATGATGGAGATATACAGAGTAAATATAGGTGGGCTTTATCCACTGAGGGTAGGTGAGATACAAACCAGAAGACATGGTTAAGGATGAAAGGGGAAAAGTTTATGTGTAACATAAGGGGGAACTTCTTCACACAGAGAGTAGTGGGAGTGTGGGACGAGCTGACAGCTGAAGTGGTGAATACGGGCTCAATTTTAACATTTAAGAAGAATTTGGACAGATACATGGAGGTATGGAGGGCTACGGATCGGCTGCGGATCGGCTGCAGGTCAATGGCGCTCGGCAGTAAAATGGTTCTGCACGGAATAGAAAGGCTGAAGGGCCTATTTCTGTGCAGTCATGTTTTATGGTCCTATGGCTTGAGAGGAGTGGCTTTCAAACTGCCCCCTAAATTCACATTCCACTTCAAGCAATCCCTATGCCATGTGCTCTGTGATTAGTGAGGAATTGCTTGTAGTGCGTGTCGAAAGAACCAAAGACTTGTTGATCCAAACCAAGGCTTTTATTAACTAAAAGACTGGAGCATATCACAAGTAGGTCGACCAGTCCAGAATGACCTGGTCTGGCTAGGAGCAACCTTTTAAGACCTACCAGTAGGTATGGCTACACTCTCAGCCAATCACAGTCATCCTACACTACAATCTGTACATATGTACATATACACATTGGTGATAGAATCTGTACTATCACATTGCTTAAGGTGGGATGTGAGTGGGAAGGGAAGGTTGAGAATCACTGCTCTAGACCCAATTGTTACTGAAATATTTTGCTTGAGAAAAATTGTCATTGGCCCATTTCATTTAGAGTTATGAAACCGTACACATAACGAGTCAATTAGGTACAATTAAAACAGCGGTTTTCAAACCTTTTTCTTTCCACTCACATACCACCTTAAGCAATCCCTTACTAATCACAGAGCACATATGGTATGGGGATTACTTAAGGTGGAATGTGAGCTCGGGGGGGGGGGGCACAGTTTGAAAGCCACTGTTCCAGAAGGAAACATTTAACCTTTTGGACTCGGGCCATTTTTAACCTTTCATAATATATACTCCGGGCTGGATCCATGAGTAGACTACAGTTCGAACACCAGTACGAACCAGCTGGTGATTGGATATAAAATTAGTTCCAGAAAGCAGGGCCACGGAATATATGTGCTTGTCTAAAAGATTAAATAGACTTGCTCGGACCTTTACTGGTCACATCTACACTATTCAGCAGCATTTAAAATTATGTCCGGGTTATAAATACACACCTGGTAGCTTTACATGAATGAATTGTCCACCTTGTCTCCATGAGAAGTGTTCCATCAGAGATGAAGATGTGAGGCATTTAAATGCATTGGGCACAACAGGGTTAACATTAGATCCAATGAATCTCCTCTAGAGGCTAAATGAATCATAGGAAACAGTTGCAAAGAAGCCACATGATTTATTTTTCATCACAGAGAGAATGAGTGATTAGATTAAGCATGTTCCTTTGGACGTCCAGTAATAACATTCATGGTGCTCCTTCTGAAGGTATCCCAAGTTTCTCACACAAAGTTAGCGAAAGTCCACAATCCTAAAATCCCCTCAAGGTTTGCCTCTCCTATTATAATAAATTAATATATCCAAAGGACAATCAGAACTTGCACTTTATAGCATCTTAGTAGTAACACTGCTCCTTCCAAGAAAGATGTCAAACAAAATTGATAATGAGCCATATCAGGAACAAGTAAGTCCAAAAGGATGGAGGAGCAGGGATTGGGAATGCTGCTGCCAGAATTCGTCAATGAACCAGGCGTGACAGAAGAGTGCTCCTACATGAGGGTGGACACCACTGGGCCCTGAGTGCATCATGCAGCAGATACTGTCTTCTGTGACCACCGTGGCACAGTGATGTTCTTCACAGTGATCAGATCTGACAGAGTAGCAGGCACAATTCCAGTGTAAAGAGCAAGATGACAGATCAATCCAAGCCATGGTTATTTTAGCCAAATGTCATGTTGCCCTAAAACTTCGGCCTGACATTTATCTATTGTTCCATTGCTGTGCACAAACTGACACTATAAATCTGGGTTAACAAAATATTTAATCACAATGTAATCTATAAACTTTGATTCCAAGTATTACTAATTTTACAGTTAGTGCAATAATGCAACATCACTCAAGACTTTGAATTGTATTTGATTAATTCTAGATTCTCATGCTCGTGGACTGTGTGAGGGGCATTTGGGGTATGGTCAGCGAATATGGTAGTGTAACAGTTAGTGCAACGCTGTTACAGCGCCAGTGACCTGGGTTTGAATCCAACGCTGTTTGTAAGGAGTTTGTACGTTCTCCCCATGCCTGCATGGGTTTCCTCCGGATGCTCCAGTTTCCTCCTTCAAAACAGAGGGGTTGTAGGTCAGCTGGGTGTAATTGGGTGGCTCAGGCACGTGGACTGGAGGGGCCTGTTACTGTTTTGAATGTCAAAATTAAAATTTAAAATGAAGGATACGCACTTAGAGTGATAGAGAGATCTTCTTCTTCTTTGGCTTGGCTTCGCGGACGAAGATTTATGGAGGGGGTAAAAGTCCACGTCAGCTGCAGGCTCGTTTGTGGCTGACAAGTCCGATGCGGGACAGGCAGACACGGTTGCAGCGGCTGCAGGGGAAAATTGGTTGGTTGGGGTTGAGATAGAGCACAGAAAAAGGCCTATCATCCCTCATAGAAAGTGCTGGAGGTCAGGATTGAACCTATGTTTCTGGTGGCACTACCAGCCGTGCCTCCCAATTAAATTAAACTTGGATGTTTGATCTCATTTGGGTTTTCCCACTGCCACTATGCCTGCAGCTAAAGGGTTATGACAATAGGAAGGTACTGAAGCAGTCCACGGTGAGCGTTCTGACATTGAGTTGTGCTGGGAGGCTGTGAGTTTGGTTTAATAAATGCAAGTCCTCCGTGGTCATCCTCAGTCCAGAGTCCGCTCCATTTCTATGATTGTCTTTTCAGTTCCGTAAGTTGGACAAGGAGAACTCTGTGATCATCAGCTTTAAGGTGGTCAATACAGACTACCCTAAAATGACTGAGATCGCTGGGGGGCTCCCTTTTGGCAACCTATTGGCAACATTCGCCATGAGTGTCACTTAAATAGGGAGGATCCAGCTCACAGGACCTTTTACCATCAGGAAGGAGATTCAGGAGCATGAAATTTGGGTCTGTCGGGCTGGGAAATAACTTCTTCCCTCAGGCTGTGAGATTGTGATCTTGTTACCTTGGGTCACTTATAAATGAAATGAGTAAATTCATCCAAAATATTTATACATTTATTTTATATTACAATCTGATATATATGTGATTATTGTGTGTGTGTGTGTGTGTGTGTGTGTGTGTGTGTGTGTGTGTGTGTGTGTGTGTGTGTGTGTGTGTGTGTGTGTGTGTGTGTGTACGCTCACTGTAGCCCAGAGAATCACTGTTTTATCTGGTTGGATGACAATGAACTCCTGGAACAAGTGAGTTATACTTGGCTCTGTGAGAGTGTTTGGCCTTCCAAATGGCTGTAAATCAGACTCCGGCGGAAGAGAACATCTTCCTTATCTACAAGCAGAATCAGAAGAGGGAAGAGATCAGAACCTGGTGACCCACCTCACTGTTCAATGTGCATTATAAGGTTTTTCAAAGGCCATCAAATGAAATATGCCCTGTTATCCATCCAGACCAGACCAGGTCCATGCCATAATCAACAGGAATATCTCTGGCTTTGTACTACCCATGGATACTATTTTTGATATGCAGGACCAGGGTGCAGACACTTGCTCAGCCAAGAGAAAGCCATCGGCACAATATCACAAACACACACACACATGATGAATGCCCTCTCCAAAATTGGCTTTGAGGAGGGAATCTGTAACTGAATAGAACAGCAATCAGTTGCACAGTCAAACTAGCAACTGAGATGCAAGAGGAGACAGCAAAGGTCTCTCTTCCCTGTCTTGGTAATGCATTGTACAGATCTCCAGGAATGATGCAGACATATGTTAGGGCCCCAGCCTTCTTTTTTTTTCCAAGTACAGTGGGTTTGTTTGCTATTCTTATGTGAAGGAGGACACTTTCAACAATCCCTTGAAATGAGCTTAGATTTCAATGGACAACAATTGTTTTCAAAAAGTTTGCTTCCTGAAAAAAGAATTGGGGTCACAATACACAACTTCAGACAATTTCTGATTTGCTGTATTGTGTAGGAAGTTGGAGAAACATTGAATTAACTTTTATTGAATTTAGCCTGTTTAATCACAGAGCAATTCTAACACATGGTGTTCAACTGATCTAAAAATGTTTAGCTGCTGACTTTCGTTTGTACTCAGCATCTGATGCCTCCTGTCAGTGTCCAACAATGGTCGGCCAGCATTCATGGATTCCAGTTGCCCTGATATTGCTTTTCCACGGTCACAATGTCCTGGTGAAACCTTTCACCGTGTTCGTCAGTGACGGCACCAAGATCAGCAGGGAAGGTGTCCAAGTGTGAATGCAGAAAATGTATTTGCAATGACATGTTGCACTTCAGGGTTTTGTACGCTAGATTTAAAATATGACAGGAAATCACAAAATAGGTTATATCTGAAAGTAGTACATGATAGGAACATTTTAAGACTAATTTTGAATCAGCATCCCAAAATTCATAAAATACACCCAAAAATGTTAAGGAAGCAAAATCTTCATTGTTGAACGTTTTTAGTCCAATAGAGTTCTTTCTTTAGGTTTAGTGTTGCAAATGTTACCATCCCTTGTATGAAGGGAATCGCAAGTTGTATTATATAGTAAGACTCTGATACGTCGTTGTAATTAGCCACTGAAATTTTGTTGAGTTATTGCACTCAGTGATTTATTATTATTTGTCCTCTTGATTATTTGTTTATGGTTGCATCAACACAGGAGGAGCTCACTACCACACCATGAGTTCATACCACCTGGCGAGCTTGTCTCTCAATCTGTCACGTTGGAGTTCCTTTACAGAATACGCCCTGATGTTCACATTAGGTCAAAAATGAACCACATGCAACTCCATGGGTTCTTTATTTTAGTTTTAAAGCTATTGAAATCAGGGAACGACTTTGATGATTTTTATTACAGGAAGGCAGCAGTCGGCCACGTTCCTTCCAGCCATGGCCCTACCCAAAGCCAGCAAGGTGCAAATATTCATGGAAAAATAACATCACAGAGAAGCCTTTTGTTTGGGGCTGAGGTGGACACATTTAATGTTAATCTCAGCACTACATCCCTTCCACAACAGAGAATCAGTGTTGCTCCCTGCTCTGGTAGAAGCTGGTCCAAGTTACATAAGCTCTCACAATATCATGTTTATCCCTACTGCCTGATCTTAATTGACGCTTCCGAATGGCTGCCCAGAAGCGATTTACAGCAACTACAAATCAGCATTTCTATTCCCAGGAGGGGAATAACCAATTTATTAACTTATTAACACAGTGTGACCCATTAAGCCATAAGGCCTTCACCAATCATGTGAGATCCATGTCCTCAGCGCTTCAGTACAAGGCTGCGGGAGTGATAGTTCAAGAGCCTTCTGATCACTCCTTCCCCACCCTTTGGCATGATCTACTAGGATCATTGTCTGAAGAGGGCGTACCAAATTATTGAGGACTCCTGCCACCTCACACACAGCATCTTTCAGCTGCTCCTGTCGGAAAAGTGATACAGGAGGATCGATTCCAACACCACCAGGCTGAGGAACAGCTTCTTCCCACAGGCAGTGAGAACGCCAAACAACTAAAGGAACTGCCCACACTAACTAGGCGGCAAGTTGGCGTAGCCTTTATAGTGCCAGCGATTGTTCTTATGAGGCAAGGCTAGCAGAATTGAGGCTTTTCTCTTTGGAGTGTAGAAGGATGAGAGGAAACTTAATAGAGGTCTACATATTATGAGAGAAGACACCAGAGGACATGTGTACGAAGTAAAGTTTAGTGGAGACATCAAGGGTAAGCTTTTTGGGGCCTCAAATGCCTTGCCAGGGGGGTGATGGAGGCTTTAACATTAGGGGCATATAAGAGTCTCTTAGACAGGCACATGGGTAGGGAGGATTAGTACTTTTTTTTAAAGGAATATATGGGGCGGCACAACTTTGAGGGCTGAAGGCCTGTACTGTGTTGTAGTCTATGTTCTATGATGGAAATGTGGTATCAGGGCAATTGGAATCCATCAATGCTGGTTGACTATTGTTGGATACTCACTCCAGAGGCATCAGATGCTGAGTACAAATGAAAACCAGAGGCAAAACTTTTTTAAGTCAGTTGAACTAACACAAACTGCTTCTTTGTGTGATGAAACATGCTAAATTCAATAATTTAACGTTTCTTCAACTTCTTATGAGATGAAGCAAATCTTAAAGTTATCTTTGTGTTCAGTTTGAAGTTTTCTATCATATTCCCCAATTTATTTTCAGGTTGAAAACATTTGTTGTCCAGTGTAATCAGAGATTGAAAAGCCATTCAAATCTTGTAACACTCAAAAATATTTAAAAAATTGTACATTAAGATAAAAAAAGTTTGAAAATCAAATAAAAACACAAAATAAATGGATAAAACCTGCACTTAATTTTTCATTGACTTCTCCAATCCATTGAATGGGCTGGTGTCACTGCCCACATTAAGCTGAGCTGGGGCTCCATGGGGTGAATTGAGTTTCTCCACCCAGTGTGCCCACACTGGCTCAGCATTGAATCTAGACCCATCGCAGGAGCTCAGATGCACCACCCTGTGGACTCCAGCCCTTTCTGCTGTCTGGTGTGCTGGGCAGCACGCTTAACGTAGCATTTAGCATTTAGCCCAACACCGTTACAGCACCAGTGATCTGGATTCCAATCCGGTGCTGCTGTAAGGAATTTGTATGTTCTTCCCGTGTCTATGTGAGTTTTCTCTGAGTGCTCCATTTTCTTTCCACCCTCCAAAACGTACAGGGCGTGGCAGGTTAATTGGGTGTTATTAAGCGGCACTGGTTCCTGGGCCACAAAGGCCTGCTTCCGTGCTGAACGTCTAACTTAAATTTAATTGAATATAGGAGGACTGAGATGGAGAAGGAAAATTGGTGATGATTTGTTATGTGGTGCAGCCCGTCCCTTCTCGTGGCTCTTCTATCACTACCTGGGAGGGTCAGGACAATCACTGCTGCCTTCTTTGCCAGAGGCAACAAATGTCCAGATTCCAAAAGAGTGCTGAGAAGATTTACTAAGATGTTGCCGGGACTTCAGGAACTGGGTTGCAGAGAAAGGTTAAGCAGGTTAGGACTTTATTCCCTGGAGTGCAGAAAAATGAGGGGAGATTTGATAGAGGTTATGAGGGTACGGATTGAAGTAGGATTTTTCCGCTAAGGGTAGGTGAGATTCAAACCAGAAGACAAGGGTTAAGGGTGAAAGGAGAAAAGTTTAAGGAGAACGTGGTGAAGGCAGGCTCAATTTTAACATTTAAGAAAAGTTTGGACAGGTACATGGAGGGCAGGGGATATGGAGGGACATGCTCCGTGTGCAGGTTAGTGGGACGAGGCAGAATAAGAGTTAAGCACAGATTGGAAGGCCCAAAGATCCTGTTTCTGTGCTGTAGTGTTCAATGGTTGTAAAAGATGAAACAATGAAGAGAAAATTGAGTGAAGGTAATCTACTAGTTAACTTTAAGATATCACGAAATGTAACGTTTGCCTTAAAAATATCCACAGTAATTTATATTGGGCACAAGTCTTTTTCTGACCACAATTACTACTTTGGTGACTTGCTATTTTTATGGGCCTCACTGTGATGCTTGGCATGGAACTCTGGCCACGAGAGGCACCAGCACTGTTTTTGCTTTCTGCACCATTTCGCTCAGTTATTTGTGATACTGAAACAAGGCTCCAGCGGCATCCTCTCCTGGCCTCAGAGGGACATGCAGTAAAAATGGCTTTAAATTTAGACAATACACCCCTATCAGCCCATGAGCCCGTGCCGCCCAATTGCACCCAATTAATCTGCGACCGTGTGGTGGGAGGAAACCAGTGCGCCCGGAGGAGATCCACGCAGACGCAGGGAGAACGTGCCAACCCCTGACGGAGAGTGCCGGATTCGAGCCCTGGTCGCTGGCTCTGTAACAGCATTGCGCTAACCAGTATAAAACATATACCAATCAACCCTTTTAACTTCATGGACAGCATTTGAAATAGTTGGATTTGAAAGACAAAGGCAATAAAACAGAATCCGGTAATAAAAAAGAGATATGGACGGTGATGGTGGATTAAATCCATTGAAATATAAGATTCCAACCAACTACAAAAACATGCCTAACTGCAAGATGTAAAACAGCTGGTGGGAGCTAAATCCAGCGATATATTAAGATTCATGTCTACCCAGAGAAAAAGCTTGCTAAATAACAGACAAAAAGCTTTAAATGCTAAGTGATGCTGACAACCGTGGAATGCTGGGAAGAATGGGATGAGGAATTTTTAATGGACAGCAGGCAATTTGCAGTTCCAAAGCTTATGTAGCCCAGCTACCAAGCAGAAGATAAGACTGTAAAAATAAATCATAAAGAGAAAACAATGCCTCTGGCTTATAAAACATGCTGATTGAATTATCTAAAGCAGAGAGTGGGTTATGAGCACTCAGCACTGACACAACCTTGCAGTTGCTGCACAGTTAATCCTTGTTCTCAGCTGGGGTTGCCAACTGGTGTCGAGACATTGAAGCTCCCGAGAGGGCATTGCAGGATTCGGAGGGCGAGTCGATCGTCAACCGCTCAGTAGTTATGTGCCGAGGGCCAGGCACCTGCTCCCTCTCCTATTGATTCAAAGGGGCCCGGCGCGACCAGTCAACTGGGTTCAATCCTGACCTCAGGGGCTGTCTGTGTGGAGTTTGCAGGTGACCACGTGGGTTTCCTCCAGTTTTCTCCCATGTCACAAAGACGGGCAGGTGGCAGGTTAATTAGCCACACTAGATTGTCCCTAGAGTGTAAGTAAGTGATAAAATCTGAGGGGGAGTTGATTGGAATTAAAAAATAGATTAATATAGGATTAGTGTGAATGAGTGTTAGATGGTTGACATGGTCTCTGTGGGGTGAAGAGCCTGTTTCAATGCCTCGATATCACTCGATGACTCTCTATCAGCCTATAATATCATTGTCAAGGCCAGAATTCATGGCTTCCCACCCCCATCAGTTGCTGATAACTTTCCCAGACACAATTGGGTTCGGGAGGAAAGAGCTTGGGAAATATATTTACTCAGGGAGACACGTGATCAGGGTCTGAATTACACTGGACAGTAAAGAATTTGTTTCCTCAACACTTTGAGTTGTATTTTATGGAATTTGAGCTGCTGATCATGAAAATCACCTTAAAAGTTTACTATCATGTACCTTTTTTTTTAATATGACCTATTTTTTGTGATTTCCTGTTGTGTTTTAAGTCTAATAGCATATTGCCCGCTAAGCAAGCTGTTTTGGTCAGTTCAAGCAGGTGCAATGAAAATATTATCTTAGGCCTAGGCATGCTTTGTCAGGATACATGCAGACAAGCTATAAAAGCAGGTCACATATACAGATGCTGTGCATTACATTGATGAAGATTGAATGTATGCTGATGGACATATTCTTCAGGCAATAGCAGAGTGAGTGTTCTTAACAATGGCACTTACTGTCTTCAGAAGAGTCAATGCAGCAGAAATGTCTCATCAATGATGCGATACATTCTATTACATTTGTGGCGAATATACGCTTAAGGCTCAAAGACGCAGCATGACTGCACTTATTAAGAAAACCTGTGACCTCTACTTCAGTTGTAAAATTGGTGACCAAGACAAACCCTGGGCTCCTCACATTTGTTGTACAACATGTGCAGTCACCCTGAGAGCATGACTCAGAGGTACTCGGAATTAAACATGCTAAATTCAATAAAAGTTAATTAATGTTTCTCCAACTTCCAAAGTGATACAGCAAATCTGAAATTATCTTTGTGTTCAGCTTGAGGGTTGTCTATTATAATCCCCAGTTTTTTGTTTATCAGGAAGCAAACCTTTTGAAAAAATATTGTTGTCCAGTGTTATAAGGAGTAAATGTGGAGTCTTGAGGCAGCAAGGAGAACAAGGGAAGAGGAGTTGGTAACATTCAGGTAAATAGATCAACTATTTTGTGGTCCTGTGAGCAGATATGAAGGGCTAAATGATCAACTGGGCTTCTGTTTCCAATGCTATCTGTAGGAAGGATAAGATATCATAGGAATATATAAGATCCTAACAGTTAGGTAAAGAAGTCAACTGTTTTAAGTTGAGCAGTGTGAAAGAGGACACAGGGATCACAGTTTCAAAGTGGTAAATTAAGATTTAGGATTGATGTTAAGATGTTTCAGGGACACTAGTGAGTGATTGGCACTTGGAATGAACATCTGGCTGTGTGGACCTGTAAATCGACCAGAGCCACTCTCAAAACAACTGTGCAGGGAGAGTGGATGAAGTGAGCATGTCTCCTCATCTGAAGTGGCCTCATTCAGGGGCAACTGGGTTCCCTCTTTCCTTTGCTGCCTGGTCAGTGGAATTTCTGACCATGCACAAGCTCCATGAGGCCAGGCCCAAGAATGAGCACATTTTATAGCTGATTGCAAAGTCAGAGAAAGAAATGATCCACCCTTGTTGTTCCAGAGGGGACCAGGTTTTTACCATTAAAGTGTTAGCCCAGAAATACCATAACCATGATGAAACTCTTAAAAAGTTTATGAACTGCAAGCCAGCATCTCGCGTCCATATGGTAAGATGATATGTATTAAGATTATTTTTGGAAGACCAGAAAATATCATACAGCGATTATTTTTCTGACTCATAAGCAACAATTACTCCAGACAGACCAACATCCACAGACTAATGTTTCTGCAGGAACTGAAAGCAATGACTAATGCGGACTATTCCTGTCTGTGATTTCTAACTTGAGACCCTTTATGATTTTGGCATTGGAAACAAAGAACATTTGAACTGAGGTCAATACATAAGGATAGATTAGTAGTAATTAGAATTGTGCTGATTAAGCCAACACAACGTCTCATTCAGCTTTAACTTTGTAGATACCAGCCAATTCCACTGAGCAGGCATTGCCTGCAACCATTTTGGAATGATTTGTTAATCAAAACTAGACAGTAAACTTGGTTGTGTTGGGCTGACCCTTGGACAAATTAATATTGTGTAAGGGACTTAAAACCTCTCCAATAAGCATTAGTATTGAGCTCAACCAAGATTGAGCAGTCATTGTTCCTGTTTGCCAGCCTGACGACGAGGGGAAAAGTGACTCACTCCCCACTCTTCGCTCACTGACTCCTGCCTTGTGTTCATGAAGAAAATTTCAGCAGCGAGGGATCGATTACAATGGGGGAGTAGCCTAGGTCTGACAGCTCGACGTTCGAAGATAACTCTCTCCCCCACTCCTTGGGATAATTCTGCACATGGTTAAGAACTGTACTTCCTCAGCTGCCTGCAATTAGGATTAGCCCATTGCACATATAAATGTCCACCAATCCAAGCGAGAGGGATATGCCTGAAACCTACCTTCATATTTACTGCAGGTTACATAATTATCATGCAGATGGCATTAACATCGACTTCTCTGCTTTCTGTTACCCTCTCCCCAATCTCTCTCTTTCCCTATCCCTATGTCTCTCTTCCCCCCTCTCTCTCTTCCTTTCTCCTTTCCTCTACCTCTGCAGAGCTACACCCCTCCCTTGATCACTTTTCACTTTTCCTCCTATCCATGTCCAATTCTCGCCTTTTGTCTGTCAGCCAGTGCTCCTCCTCCCCCAGCCTTTTCAATCAGGTTCCTGCCTGATTTTCGCTCAAGGTAATATATTTTTACCTGCTGAGTTCCTGCAGCATTAACTAATGTTGTCAAAGGCGCTGCTATATTGGAAATGTGCTTAGCTTTTTCTCTTTGTGGTCATCACAAGGGCAGGTGAAGGAGCGCTGGTGGATATTATTCCCTCTAGTGAAAACACAGAAAACACCTTGAAGAAAGGTCAGTAATATATCTTTGCCTCCAAGGACCACTACGAGTCCTGCCGAGTTCCTCCAGCCTCTCTGTGTTTTTAACCACAACTGCAGCACTCTGCAGACTTCTGCGTTTCGCCGCGAGAGGTTTTTTGAATAAAACTGCGAGGAAGATAGGAGGAAGATTTTTTTATTTTGGTGGTGGAGGTATTTTCTGGAACTCACTGCCAGTGAGAGTCGTGTCAGCAGGATGAGTCCAGAAGGGAACGGGGTGGGTGCATAACAGAACGATGTGGAATGTGCAGGAGAATGGGCAAACTGCTAGGAGTTAAATTAACTATGGCAGCCCAACCTCTTGTGCCACAACAGTTCAATGGTTTATTTTGGTGATTGATCTGGCTATTGTGGCCTCTTGCTGGAAACAAAATGGCTGTCATTTATTCATGAAAGTTTATCATATATGGGCAGTTCTTAAGTAATTTGGAGTCATAATTTATCCAATTCTCCTTTGAATTTCTTTAGGTTCTGCCCTCTGTCTGCACTTCCCATATATCAACACTTACTTATGAAATAACAAATCATCGTTGAACAGCCTTTCTGCCAACTTTTTAATTTAATTTTCAATTTTTAACACTTCAAATGACTGAGTTCCCCTAAAGCAAAGTGACCAGAGAAAGAAATTAGTAACGTTTCTGATTTTGAACGCAGTGTTGCGAGTTGGTTCTAACTACGACTGTGTTTCTATTTCAATGACTTCAGGTCAAGATGGCTACCCGAATTTCTAAAAGAAAGCCTCTTGTGGGAGGGTTTTATACTTGGCTTGACGGATTTTATTGAGTAAAAGTGATGTCCTCTGTTCTTGAAAGTTAGCATTTTTAACAAGACACCCTTTTAAAAAGCCACACCTTGATGAAGAGCTCAAGCCCAAAATGTTGGTGATGAATCTTCATCTTTGCTACAAAAGTCTTGATCCCTGAGCAGGATTAGGATAGATCGGTGCAGTGATTGCAGGGGTTCAGTGGGAGAAAGGACTTGCTTCTCTGCTGTCTGAGTTCCTTGACTATCGATATGCTCTTCGTTTCCTCTTCTTCAAGGTAGGCAATTTAAAAAAAAACAGGGAGGATTAAAAAGTTCTCAAATATTCCTGACAGCAGATTTTTCGTGTATCTTTATGTTCCAGATGATTACCACTTTTTAAAAGGAATAAAACACAGGATTCTGTTGACAGTGCGGTTAAGTGAAAAACACACAAATGCTGGAGAAAGTCAGCAGGTCAAACAGTGCCTTTATGTAGCAAAGATGAAGATTCATCACCAACATTTTGGGCTTGAGCTCTTCATCAACGTGTGGCTTTTTAAAAGGGTGTCTTGTTAAAAATGCTAAACTCCCCGCTGTTACCGCAGCACAGCAGATGTTGAAAGATCCCAGGCCACACAGCCTTGGATATGGGGAACTAGAGTCAAATCAACCACAATTTTATGAAATCCAGATAGAACAGAGAGGAAAGGCTGAATGGCCTACCTCTGCTCCCACTTCTTCTCCTGTTGTGAAAATGGCAGCACGGTTAGCACTCATCAACTCGGGTTGGAATCCGCCACTGTCTGTACAGAGCTTGTACGTTCTCCCGGGGTCTGCGTGGGTTTTCCCTGGTTTTCCACCCACCCTCCAAAACACACGGGGTTGATGAGCGGCATGGTTGGCACAGCGGTTAGCGTAATGCCTTTACGGCGCCAGTGATTGGGACTGGGGTTCGAATCCCACACTGTTTGTAAGGAGTTTGCACATTCTCTCCATGTCTGCCTGGATGGGCAAACTATCCGCTAGGCGGTGCCAATTTTAAACTTTCATATTTTTTCCCAATCTATTTTCCACAATTTTTTTGCCGGTTGCTTGAGGCTGCCGGTTGCTTGAATTCCGGATAACGGGGATTTTACTGTACCTGCAGGTTTTTGCTGCCCCTTTTGGCTCAGGGATGGGGATGGGGATAGTGATCTTCCCTCAGGGACATGGTGGGATTCAACCCAAGATCTAGGGTCTGTTTTTCAGTCTCCCCTTGCCAGCATTGACTGGAGTGCCCTTCAAACACTTTTCAAGGACAGGAATACAACAAATTAACCAAATCATCATTCCTATCTGGGGCAAGATGCTATGATATATGAAATACTTAACTCCTTATGATAAACTATCAACGACTAACCCTCTACAACTATACATATCTGGCCACAAGGGTACCGAATCCTTAAACGTCCTTTTTCAAGACCATTTAATGTATGTTAATAGACTCTCTCGCTTCACGAAGCAAAAGGTTATTGTTGGATATTAATGCATCCCTTGAACAGTCTGTTCCTTTCAAACCTTTCCAATTCTCAGTGGTGATTTAGCACTTCGTAGTTCTTAATGTTTCTATCAATTTTCTAGCCCTTAAGCTACTAGCTATTCATAGGATCAGGCTAACTCTTAAACACGGCACAGATTTTCCTTTCTGTACTTGATGTACAGAAGGAGGCTCAGGCAAGAACTAACAGAACTTGACCAAATATTATGCGAACATCAAACAGAAACATGGGCAAATTGGACTAAAGAGTGTGTTTTTGTGTGAGACGTCGCTGTGACTGAATTCAATTCAGGAGTCATCAAAAGATCAAAGTTTTAAGAAGTGTAATTAGATTGCAGGAGTTTACAAAGATGGGCAGGGATGTGAAAATGATGGGAAATCAAGATGAACTTGGTAGTAATGCAGCGAGTTGATTGCTGATATGCACTGAATGCTTCTTGAATACTATAATGCTCCTTTGAATGACTAGACCAGTGGTTCTCAATCTTTTTCTGTCCACTCACATACCACTTTAAGTAATCTCTGTGCCATAGGTGCTCTGAGATTAGTAAGGGATTGCTTAAGGTGGTATGTGAGTGGAAAGGGAAGGTTGAGAATCACTGCTCCAGAATGACATAATTTTCTTGAGAAAAATTGTAATTGGCTCATTTCCATTGGAGCTCTGAAACCGTGAACATTACAAGTCAATTAGGTACGATTAAAACAGAGGTGTTCAAACTTTTTCTTTCCACCACATACCACCTTAAGCAATCCCTTACTAATCACAGAGCACCACTGATATAGAGAATACTTAAAGTGGGATGCGAGTGCAAAGAAAAAGGTTGAGAGCCAATGGACTAGACAGTTATTTATGAGATATAATGTCAGAAAGTGTACGGTCATGCACTTGGTAGAAAAAATTAAATGGGGAGAAAATTGAAAATACTTATCTGCAAAGGGACCTGGGAATCCTTGTGCAGGATAGCCTGAAGGTAAACTTACATTGGTGGAGAAGGCAAATTCAATGCTGGCATTCATTTCAAGAGGAATAGAATATGAGCAGGGATGTGATGTTCAGGCTTTATACTAAGGGATTAAGGGATACGGGTGTTGTGTTTGGAAATTATCATGTTCAGTGGGTTCACAAAGAGAAGAGTCTGGACATTGGTTCTTGATTAGCCGGGACATCAAGGATTATGGGGAGAATGCTGGGCAGTAGGACAAAGTGGAAAAATGGGTCAGTCCATGATTGAATAGTGGGGCAGACTCGATGGGCTGAATAGCTTATTTCTGCACCTATGCATTACAGTCTTATTGAGAGTGGAATGGAGGAGAAATAGGGGTAGTTGGAAGAGTAAAATCTTGGGGTAATAAAGGGACTGAGGGAGGTTTCAGAATATTATAGGGGTGGAAATAGGTGGTCTTAACCAGAAAAATATGTGGTCTGAAGTTCACCTTGAGGACCTCCTCTATTTCCAGTTCTGTGACTATCTCCAGAAAGCAAGCCCAGATGAATTGCATCATTTATTGCCCTTGTGCAGTCCCTTCAGCAAGCAGCTGTGTTTTATAAATTTCAATTTATCATTGTTCAAAACATTGAGAATCAAGATCTATTCATCACACCAAACATACCTTCATGAAGTCAAAAAGAGTCCAGTACAATGCAAAAGCTTCTATTTTATTTCCCCTAATAATTAACGTTACTAAACTCTCAAGAAGAAACTACCAAGGTCCATTTGGTGATTCCATAACTTCTGGGGTCTGGCGCATTTTCAATTTGGGGGTCTGGCGCGTTTTGAATTTGGAGATATTAGTTTGTAGCACGGTTAGCAGGAACGTATAATAAATATAGCAGATTTATTGGTGAATGTATTTTATGTAATGAGCATTATTATAGATCCAGTTTACCCAGCTCTTCTCTTTTGCCTCTCTTTCATACTGTAAGGGGCACCAGGAAATATGGCGACATGGTTGGCGTAACGGTTAACACACCAGCATTCAGGATCAGGGTTTGAATCCCGCGCTTCCTGTAAGGAATTTGTACCTTCTCTCCGTGTCTGTCTGGGCTTTCCCCAGGGGGTCTCTGGCTTCCTCCCTCTGTTCGAAATGTCCCGGGGATCGTAGACTAATTGGGTGTAATTGAACAGCGCGGGCTCGTTGGCTGAAAGGAACGCTGTATGTCTAAATTTAACATTTTTTAAAATACTCATGGCATCTCTGTTAGTCATATGTAGTGTTTCTGTGAGCACATAAACGAGACCATGGGTGAACCAAAGGACTATTTTGCCACAATCCAGTGCTGGTGGTTAACAATTCTATCTGTTGCTTTCAAACTCCAGACTGTTAACCGATGTTAAATTCCATAGCTGCTTTGCAATGGATTTGAACACAGTTCTCCAAAATGCTAGACTAGGGCTCTGGATTAAGAGTGTGGTAACCGACTTATCATACCAACTGGCCTTATATTTATTCATATTTTATACTTAATCTGCCAGATGGATTCTTAATGTTCTTCCAAAAGCCATAGTGACTAATATGTAGGGTATATCACTAGGATCCTATATGATAACACCTTCCGATTCTTGCCAAATTTCCACCCCGTGATATCCGCCCTTTGTTGCATCTGGTGTTATTTACTTTCACATCTTGCTATCTAGACTACAATTGAAAAAATTAACCTGGCAGCAACTAGAAAAATCTTAGGTATGCATGAATTGAATTCACCTTGGCAACCACAAGAGAGGGAATAGATTCTAGACGCCAAAAGAAACCTTTAACCAAAAGTAATGTTATCTAGCGCTAAGTCACAGTAAGCAGTATTGGTAACATACCAAGTTCAGACCGACTGGTCAGATCCTACACCCCCACCCCAGCTTCTGTGGTGGTAAATTGAATTTGGTATTGTACTGCTGGTGAGGACCTGCGAAGAGGGGCAAGCAGAGATACAGCACTCCCCCTGCGGGGTCCAAACGCCCAGACTGACTTTAAACGATGACCTGTTAAAGGAACCAAATCCTGTGACTGCGGAGTCTGGGCCAAAGATGGCAGGAGCCACGAGGAGTTGCAGAGACCAGGAAAGCTGAGGACTGGTGCTGAGCACCAGAAAATGGGGAGACCAGCTTCTGTTTGAGCAGGAGAAGCAGAGGGATGGTGTCCACGGTGGTGGACTAGTGAGGGGTTCTGAGGCTGAAGAACAACAAGCTGTTGGTGACTCGAGGGGGGAACCCACACAGCCTGCAGACTGGCTGGTGGGGGGGGGAGGGCAGTGAGTACCATGTTTTCGGAACTGAGATACCAGGGTGCTGAGAGCACTGATGGATTCCTGATCATCTCAGAAGTTTGGATCGGGAGACCTGGTTGCTGATGGTTTAGAACACACATGTCAAACTCTGGCCAGCGGGCCAAATATTTGGCCCGCAAGATCATATTAAATATATATTAGAGTTGGCCCGCTGGCCGCCGCGCCAGTATAGCACATGCACACTGAAGGTGAAAATTAAGACGCCGGAGGTGTGGAGGGATCTCAGAGTCCCAAATCCCGGGGATCGGAGCGCCGCACTCATCCCGCCTGGCTCCCGGATACACAGACGCAGCTGGAGTTGGGGACCATCCTCACTGGGTCTGCGCTTCAGCAGCGACGCAGGACTGAATGTCTCGTTGGCGATGCCTTCCCCCTCGTTCCGTGCGCGGCGGACCCTGCCTCCCGCTCCTTTTGTTGGAGACGAGCCTGGCGCCGTGAGATCGCAGTTTAATCCCTCTCCAACCATGGGAGGGGGGTGGGAGCAATGCACTCTTCTCAGCCAATTCCTCCACCACCCCGGACGCCGGCGTTTCAACGGGGGGTTCGGGTGCCTTCGTGAGGCGACCGACCTGTTGGTCCAAGACAAGGGGAGAGCGTACAAACTCCACACGGACAGCACCTGAACTCGGGTGAACGTGGAGCTGCGACCCCACATTCCACATCAAGACTGTGTGTAAGATTGGGAGCAGTGAGATGGAAGCTTATTTTGTTCCTGTGATTTAAGCCTTTCTTGGAGGGGGTGGGGGGGTCCTTCTCTGACCACTTGCCTAACAATTAACCTAATCAGATGTGGAGTTACCACAATACAACAGTTCTCAACCTTTTTCTTTCCACTCACGTCCCTGTGCCATTGGTGCTCTGTGATTAGTAAGGGATTGCTTAAGGTGGTCTGTGGGTGGGAAGAAAAAATTTGAAGACCACTGCTTTAATCATCCCTCATTGACTCGTCATGTGCACGGTTTCAGAACGCTAAAGGAAATGGGCCAATGACAATTTTTCTCAAGCAAAATATTTCAGTAACAATTGGGTCTAGAGCAGTGATTCTCACCCTTTCCTTCCCACTCACATCCCACCTTAATCAATCCCTTACTAATTACAGAGTTCCGATGGCATAGGGCACACATGTCAAACTCTGGCCCGCGGATATAATTATATTTGGCCTGCAAGATCATTTCAAAAATGTATTAGAGGTGGCCCACTGGCCGCCGCGCCAGTATAGTGCATGCACAATAATACAACAAATCCCAGAATGCATTGGCGTCAGCCTGCTAATCGCCCCCACCTCCTCTGTTTACGTTGCAGGGTCTCACCATGGACTCTGGTTTTGGGGCCTGGCCAGTGTCAGGGGAAGCCAAAGCCGCTTCCCAGTGCCCGGAACCGGAGGCCTCGGGCCTGACCTCGCCAGGACCGTTGCCCACTCCCCCTCCCTGCCGCAGGCTGATCCGCGACTCATGGTGACGGGGCTGCTGATCCGCCGAGATGCCGCCCTGCAGCGAGAGCCCATGCCCCCGCACTGTTGTTGTCCAACCCGATCGCCCGCTAACCCCGCCCTCCCGCACACAGGCCTGAGTAAGGATTATGAACTTTAATCTCAGGATAAAACGATCTTCCAATAGTTTCATGTCACAGTGATAAATATATTCCTGGTTAAAAATGGTCCTGCACCTGGATACAAGCTCATTAGGCATAAAACTTGAAAAGTGTGTAAATCAAAGGATATCTGTACCAATGGAAAAAGGGCATGGCAAATAACCCTGCTAGAGTTCATGCCCACAATCAGTCACCCATTTGATTGTTTCAGGAATCATGTTATTCTCCCACATTCTCAATAGCCCTCAGATTTTACTATTCGACAGCACACTAGCAACATTTGACAAATCCTCTATAGAGAAATATTATTTATTGAATATTTTATTTCTCATTTGTTAATGCTTCTGGAAAGAGTTTATCCAAAACTATTATTAAACATTTATTTTAATAAGGAAAAGTTTAACATTACATATGTTGAAAGAAGAGAAAACATTCAGATGTTGTTGAAAATTTTCAATAAATATTTAGTTCGGCCCTCGACTTAGTCCAAGTTTTTAATTTTGGCCCTCCGTGAATTTGAGTTTGACACCCTTGGTTTAGAATGAAGGCTGTGTGATTCTGTGGAAGCACCAGAGGCAAATCCATGGGCAGAGGTAATCCAGGGTGATGCAGAGGGTGACTCTCATTTGCTTCTCTTTCTCTGACTGCAAGGGGCAATTTCTGCTGCTAAACAAATCTTTGTCTGCCTGTAACAATGGAAGTACTCAATAGGACAGGCAGCATCAATGGGGAGAGAAATTGGAGTTGATAATTTGGGTTGAGGACCCTTCTCCGTCATTGAAAAAATTAGCAGACAAACATGCTTTCTGTAACTGAGAGGGAAAAGCAGAAGAGGAAATAGATAGTCTGTATGGCAGCCAGAAGGCAATTTGTGTAATATTACAGGTTATGCACTATTACATGGCTATGAAGAAATCTTGAATACAGCCTTATGCACACACCAAGAGTAAAGGGAGGTGATTAACTGAGATAAATCAATTCACTGTTGAGTCAGAAGAGCTGAAATATGCCCAGATTGAAATTTCGTGTAAGATTACTTTTCCTGTTTTATTACATGACAATAAATGGGGCGGTAGCGCAGCGTGTAGCACAATGCCTTTACAGCGCCAACGTTCAGGACCGGACCGGGGTTCGAATCCTGTGCTGTCTGTAAGGAGTTTGGTACAGTCTCCCTGTGCCTACATGGGTTAACTGTTATAAGGTTAATGAGGTGTAAATTGTACAGCAGAGACACGTGGTCCGAAATGGCCTATTACCATGTTGTATATCTAAATTTTTAAAAGAAACTTGAAATAAAGACAAAGAATATTGAAGTATGCAGTTGTGAATCAGGAACAAATGAGGGCTGGAATTCAAAGATCTTTTGCCCTTCCCTTTGATTCAACTTTACCTGTACAGAAGCAGAAGGGCTGAGAATGCTTCAGATATTCTGTCTGCTCTCTAAACTAATAAACTAATGAGTCTGCTTATCCAGGCTGGGTTTTATATTTTCTGGAGGTCATTAAAAACAGCAGTTTTTCCACTATAAAGTGCAAGGAATTAAAACAAATCTGAGCAATGGCATTTGAGATCAAATATTCCTATCAACAAGGTGCCTGTTAGTGAATGGGTATTATGAAAGCTTGACCAAGATTTTGTATTATTCCAAGGCTTCTGAGCATAAAGGTCTGGGAAATGAAATAGCGACTTAATCTCGATATTATTTTAAAAGTATTTAAGGCCACACATTCTTTCCACACATTGTGGGCAGGATGATTGGTTTTTAAATTTCCAGGTACACTTTCCTTTCTCACGTCGCGGCTGAAGCGATTAGCGTTAATTCAATATTTTGCAGACGTTTAAGATGCTGGTTTTCCATCAGTCAAGTTGGCCCGAACTGACGATGTCCGGGCCAAAGTGCATTAGAGGCGATTTTGATCTCCTCTCAGGCAGAGCTGCAAATTCTGGAGGCAATTACTGAATGATTTCTCATCAAGGTAACCTCTACCATCAGTCGATTCATATTGTTGATATTAGAATAGCAACCTCCCAAGGCACATGGTAAATTGGGAACAAAAGTGAGAGTTTTATCCTCAAGACTGAAAAAAATTGTAAGTACCTACATTCTTCTTACTATTTTAACCAACTAATGGCCATTCTCCCCTTGGAGTCAAACCGGCTCCCACTCACCCACATCTGAAAACCAAAGCCCAGGATTGAACAGCTCTGCGTACCACATTGAATATCAGGGGTGGCCAACCTTTAATTTTTAATTTAGACATACAGCAGTAACACGCCATTTTGGCCTATGAGTATGCACCGGGGGTGTAAGTTAATGGGGGGGGGGGGGGGGTCACACATCCATTCAACTTATCTATTGGAATTTCTTTGAGAATGTAGCCTCTATAGTAGATAAGGGGGTAGGCTTGAATTTTTGGAAAGCTTTCAATAAAGTCCTATGCTGGATTTTTCTGAAGGAACATAGCAGGGCAAACAGCACCAATGGGAAGTCAAGGGTAGCTATCGTTTCAGAGCTTATATAGTTGACTCTTGTTTAAATATGTAAGATCTTTCTGCAGAGTGTGTGGAATTGGAATTAATAAATAAACAAGGACTGAGAGTTCAGATAGATAGATGATGAAGCAGTCGTTGGCCTCATTGGCCCACAATGAGAAAATCTCGAGATGTGGTGTGAGAATAACAACCTGAGCTTCAATGTGGACAAGGCAAAGGAGATGATTGTGGATGTCAGGAGGAATAGCAATGGCCACTCTCCACTACACTCGTGGAGAGAGTAGAGGGCACCAAGTTCCTTGGAGTCCACTCAACAAGTGACTTATCCTGGACACACAACATCTCCACACTTGTCAGGAAAGGGCAAGAGCGACTGCACTTCCTGAAAAGAATGAGGCAGATAAGGCAACCGGCCACCATCCTGTCAGTCTTCTACAGTAGCTCTGTTCCTGCCTGGTTGCATCACGGTCTGGTACCGTTGCTACAGAGAATTGGATCGGTGATCAATCCACCGGACTGCAACAAAGCAGAGAGAATCACTGGAATCTGCCCCCCCCCCAACCCCCAATATGATCTACTGGGATTGTTGTTTGAAGAAGGCAGGCAAAATTGTTGAGGACCCCTATCTCCCCACACAAGCATCTTTCAGCTACTCCCATCAGGAAAGAGATACAAGAGTATCAGAGCCAGTACCACCAGGCTGAGAAACAGCTTCTTCCCACAGCCATTGAACAACCGAATAGACTTCTCATATTAACCCTCTGAGATCCTACTGCTATTCACTAAATTTTATTTATTTATTAAATGTAAGCATGTTATGTCCATTTGTGTGTCTGCATGTTTTTGCACCAAGGTTTTTGTACTTGCACAATCGAATGACAATAACTTGGATTAAAAAATAAAAGTATACTTACAATAGAGGGGAAGCAGCAAAGATTTATTAGGTTCTGAGATGTCAGGTCTTGCCATCCAAGAGGAGATTAATAGGCTAGTTCCTGGAGTTTGGAAAATCAGATGTGTCCTTATTGAAGCCTCCAAAATGCAACAAAATAGATGCCTTGACCAAGGGCCTTAAACTTTGTGGTCATCTTAAGGACTGTGCCATTTATAACCTGAAATAAAAATCTAGATTTTTCTCATTCGGGTTGGAATTCTCGATAATTCCAGAGAGCTTAGAGCTTTAGTCATTGATTGCATCCAAAACAGGTTTCTGGATTTAAAGAGATAGGAAGATAGGGCAACGAAGGATTGTTGGGGAAGATCAGCCATGTCATTGTTGGATGATGTAGTCCTTGGTGCAGACTCAAGGGCCTAAATGACCCTGCTACTCCTCCTAATCTTATGGTTTTTATGGTCATACGTTAAGGCATTAGTTCTGAATGATGGAGAAGTCTGGCCCATCAATGGAAGCTGCTTCAATAGAAACCTTCACACTGAGCTGCAGTACGTTTTCTAATGAAGAATCTTATAAACCTATCAGGACAGGAATGATTCAAAGAAGTTCAAGATTCAAAAAGCCATTGGCCTGTTGATAGAAACATGGAGTCAATTTGTACTCAGGAAGTTCCATCAAGCAGCATGGACAATATAATCACCTGGTTTTCTCATTTATTAGTTGAGAATGAAGTATTAGGTAGCAATCTGAAAACAACCGCTCCACTGTTCTTGGAAGTGACCTCTTAGGATCCTTTACAACTCAAAAGGGCAGACTGAAGTTCATTTTCTTCTGAGGATGGTGCCTCACTCTGTCAGCAATGCACTGAAGTGTCAACCCCCCATACAGGGAAATGGCAAAAGCTGTTCAGCTCTACTTCATTAACAGCACTTTTGTGGAGTTCTGATATCTCATCGGCAAAACCGTTGCAAAATTGCTCCGGGGAGAGGGCTTTGTTGAGATGCACATGCATGGTAATGGGAACCCACTCGCGCACACACACACACACACACACACACACACACACACACACACACACACACACACACACACACACACACACACACACACACACACACACACACACACACACACACACACACACACACTGCAGTGCTGATGTAGTGACTGTGAAAAGTCTGTTAATAAATTTCATTTATTCCATGCACAGGGAAACCTGAGAATGAAAAATTCATTTGGTTGTTCAAATTTGCTCCTTCCTCCAATCACTTACCACTTGCTCATTTCCCCCAATGCACCTAATAATGGGCTCCATGTCAAGGATCAATTTCCTGAAAGGTTGACCTCCATCAATAGTTCCTCATTTTCAAAGTCTTGATTGCAGAAGTCCATTTTATAGACTTTAAGTAAAAACATGACACTGGAGAAACTCAGCAAGTCAAACAGTGAACTTTATATAGCAAAGGTAAAGATACATAACCAATGTTTGGGCTTGAGTTATTCATCAAGAGATGAGTAAAATGTCTGCAGGTGCCCGAACAAAATAGTGGTGGAGGGTGGGGGTTGGAGGGGAAGGGGAGGAGCACAGACCCAAAGGCAGGAGATAATAGGTGGATAAAGGAGGGAGGGCACACCAGCAAGCAGGGGAATGGCTCTGTGAATGGAGAGAGAAGGGGTTGGGAAGCGGAGGACTGGAGCAGGGCAGCAGAAAGTGGGGAGACCACTCCCCCCCACCCCGTCTGAGGAGAAGCAGAGGAGACGATCCACGGGATGGTGACCACGGCGGTGAACCATTGAGGGGGCTCTGTAGCTGAAAGACCCACGCATGTTGCTGGCAACTCCAAGCGAGGAACGGATGTAGTTGTCTGCTGCAGCAGGCTGTGGCTGTGGACTGCTGGAGATTGGCTCGAGACTGGCTGAAGGGGTACCGGGTATTGGAACCAGGGTGCAAGGGGGTGCGAAGGCGCTGAAGGGTTCCTGACCATGCCAGAAGTTCGGGACTGGAGCTCGGGTCAGCAGTGGTTTAGACTGGACTCCACAGACAAAGCACTGGAGGCAAATCTGCAGATTCGAACAATTTCTCCCTTTGGGTCAGTGGGGTCTAAATGGGAATATGGAGAGTTTCCAGAGTCAAGGGGCTCAGCGGATGAAGGACCCACACAGGCTCTAGGCTGCTGGAGACTGACTCAGGTATCGGAACTGAGAAGATGCTCAGAGCTCCTGAAGGGTATCAGGCACTGAAGGAGTCCTGATCTGATTTGGATCTGGAACTTGGGTGGCTGATGGTTTGGACTGGAGCCTTTATGTCTCTGGGGGTGGATCGACTCAGTAACTGCAAGGGGGCTCTCCATTGCTTCTATTTTTCTTATTATGAGGGTTATCGAGGAATGCTCATAGCGATTCTTTGTCTGCCTTCAAGTATATATCATGCATCTTACATTTTTAATGTATTATTCTGTGACAATAAGAGCAGCCTTGAACCTTAACATGCTTGCAGTTCCGTGTATTATCAGGAGAGGGCACTCCAGTGATGCTGTCAAGTCGATTTTAAATGCCAGCTTTCACTCAGTCATAGCTATTTCTTTCTTTGAAGGATAGAAGTTGAAGCTTCAAAGTCCCACACCAGAACCTTTACCACTATAATCTACACCTCATTTAGAGTTCATTGAAAATACTGAAGTATTTCACTTTATCAATTCAATCAGCTGTACTATCGTCAGACCCTGATGTTTTGTTGGGTTCTTTCTCAAGCCAGAATGCCCGCAGTTTCAAACCTGGTGATGTCAGCCCAGCTGCGCTGGGCAGGACACGTTATCAGACTACCCGACGGAAGTCTGCCCAAGGGTACCCTGCCCAGTGGTACCCGACAACGAGGAGGCCAGCGACGGCGGTGCAAGGATGCACGGGAGCCTGAAGAAAGCTGGCACTCCCCCCACCAACGTGGGAGGATGTGGCTCAAGATCCCTCGCCGTGGAGGGGCACCATCGGAAAAGGCGTGGATGCTGCTGAGAAAAAAGAAAGCTCGAAGAGGCAACACAGGAAGCACCACAACAGAAGCTTCAGCCCCTGTTGCCCCTCCAGGCCTCACCTGCCCAGTATGTGGCAGGCCGGGCCTGTCAAGGATCGGCTTGAACAGTCAGTCCACATATCAAACCCCACAAACTGACTGAAAGGAACCATCATCATCCTACGGGATGGGGAGCCAGAAGGAGCTATCAATTCACTCTCAAAATTAGCTAGGATAAATTTCATAAGGGGCTGACAGGTTTTGAGTTGCTGCAGAGTAATATGGTTTTTGTATTATGTTAACAGAATCAAATGTATTTTTCTTATATTTATGGCATACATTTTACAAAGTCATGTTGGAAGCTGTCAAATTTTTATTTTTGTTGGGTTTCATGTTTCGATTCACAATATTAGATCAAATTTTGGTTAACAGCAGGGCATGACAGCAAGTATTCCATCAACTCTACGTTTTGCTTTTGAGTCCAACAATATCTGCTTTCTCCATCACAGTTTGCCTAAATTTTTCAGACATGTCCAATTCCAGGGATTTAGTGCAAGGATATTTTCTTTGGATTGCAGCATCAGGATTTCCACTGATAGTACATGATTTCCCTGCAGGCTTTAACGCAATTTACCCAAAGCAGGGCGAAGAAGCGCTTGCAGCGCGGACGTGGATGGTTCTGGCCAGCAAGTCCACAAACTACTCTGTCACCAGATCGATCATGAAACCGGCACTTCTGGAAGAACCCAGCGGGCAAGCGGTAGCATAAGGAATAGAAGCATCCGGCCCATCGAGCCTGCTCCCTCATTCAATGTGATCAGGGTTGATCTGATGATGGGCTTATCTCAACTACTCACCTTTTTCCCCCCCCAATCCCTAATTCCCCTACTACGTAGAAATCCATCCAACCTTGTCTTAAATATATTTACTGAAAAGCAGTTCCTTCTCATCTCTGTCCTAAATCTACTACCCTGAACCTTGAGGCTATGTCCCCTAGTCTATCCTATGAATGGAAACACTTACCTACCTCAATCTTATGCCTTTCATAATTTTATGTTTCTATAAAATCCCCTCGCATTCTTCAAAATTCCCGCCTCCAAAGGCAGTACATCCTTCCTCAAGTAGGGAGACCAGAACTGCGTGCAGTTCTCCAGATGCAGTTTCACCAGTACCTTGTACAGTTGCAGGCATGCCTCCCTGTTCTTAAATTCAATCCCTCAAGCAACACTCCATTGATAGCCTGCTGCACCTGTGATTCATACACAAACAAAGCACTCTCAGTCCTTCTGCACATCAGCATGCTGAAATCGCTCACCATTTAAGTAATAATCTCATCTTCTATTCTTCCTTTCAAAAGGAGAAAGAGAAGAGAAACCTGTATGGACCCTTCCCCAGAACTGGGAACTGGATGGAGGGTTCACAGTTTTCAAAACACAGCATTTTGCAACCTATTTCATGGGCAACATTTCCCGCAACAAGCCCTTGGAAGTCAGGCTTTGCAGTGCTTTCATAAGTGTCCTCGGTATTGGGTTTCCCCCTCTAGAACTGGACCACAATTATTTTCAAAGGGTTTGTTTCCTGAAAAAAAAAGGGGATTATGATAGTCAACTTCAAGCTGAACACAAAGATAATTTCAGATTAGTAAAAACAGAATGGTGGAGAAACTCAGTTGGTCAAACAGTGTCCTTTATGCAGCAAACGTAAAGATGCAGAATCAACATTTCAGGCTTGAGCCCTTCATCAATTGTAAGCAGGGATTCAAACAAAATGGTAGGAGGGAAGGGGCAGGGGGAGGAGCACAGTCCCAAAGGCAGGAGGTAATAGGTGGATAAGGTGTACTACCAATCGGCCACAATCAGACACAGCTTGCATGTTGCTGGCCCGGTCCCAAGGAGGGTACTGAGGGAGGAGTTTGGGTGTGACAGCCTTTATAGGGATATCTGGGAGGGAGGAATCATAGGTTCATGGGCTGGACCAGCCCATACAGCACATATATACATCTGCACGCGCAGTGGTAGCACCACATAAGGGAGGAGGGGCACACCGGCAAACGGGGAGAAGGGAACCTCTGTGAACGAATTGGAAAGTGGTTGGAGAGCTGGAGGAAAGAAAACAAAGGAAATAGGAGGGAACGGAGAGTAGGCTAGCAGAAACCGGAGAGTCGATGGTAATGCCATCTGGTTGGTGGAAAATCAAGTGTTGTTCCTTCAATTTACAGCTGGTCTTGGTGGGATAGTACATCAGGTCATGAACAAACACATGAGCATGGGAGTGGGCCGCAGAATTAGAGTAGTTGGCCACTGGGACATCCACGTTACTGATGCGGACAGCGTGAAGGTGCTCAGCAAAGTGATCTTTCAGTCTGTGCCCAGTCTCTCTGACGTAGAGGAGGCCACAAATGGAGTGCCAGAAGCAGTAAATAACTCCTGCAGAAACACAAGTGTTGCTTCACTTGAAAGAAGTTTGGAGCCCCAAAAAGTGAGCACTTCCTGTGCCCACAGGGGAAGGTGCTGTGGGGGGGGGAGGGGTGATTGGTGGGGAGGTGATTGGTGGGGAGGATTGGGTGGATGAGGGAGTCATGGAGGGAGTTGTCCTTCTGGAAGGCGGAGAGGGGAGGAGAGGGGAAGGCATGTCTAGTAGTGGGATCATGTCATAGGTGGCGGAAATTATAGAGGATAATGTGTTGGATGCAGAGGCTGGTGACGACAAGGGGAATTTTACATTTACTGTATCACGTACCAAGTTTGAGAAACATTAAATCAACTTTTATTGAATTTAGCACGTTTAATCACATAATGATGCTGAGACATTGCTTTTTTTCAACTGACCTAAAATACTTTCCGCTGATTTTCATTTGTACTCAGCTTCTGATGCCTCTCGTGTAAGTGTCCAATAATAGTGGGCCGGCATTGAGGGATTCCAGTTTCCATGATGCTGCTTTTTCATGTCCTGGTGAAACCTTTCACTATGTTCATCACTGACTGCACCAAGATCAGCAGAGAAGACGTCCAAGTGTGAACGCAGAAAATGAATTTTCAATGACATGTTGCACCTGCTGGTTTTGTAAGCATAAAGTAGACTTAAAATAGGACAAAAAAAGGTTATATTCAGAAAACAGTATGTGATAGGAAAATTTTAAGTTAATTTTGGTGATCATCGGCCCGAAGTCCATAATATACAGCTAAACATGTTCAGGAAGCAAAATCTTCACTGTTCAGTGTAATTGGAGAATAGTCCCTTAGTCAACTAAGAGCACAAATGGCAGAGGAGTTGAGTTTCAACATTCCCAGACCACACCTCAACTGGCATCATTCTCCAAGCTCACTCTTGCCAATTTCAAAACTAATTGGCTATTAAGGAGGGATTTATCCCAGGCTGGGGAGTGATCCCATGATGCAGTGAACAATGCATTTCTGAGAAGGAGGATGTGTCACGACATTGTGGAGAAGGAGCTTTACCTTCTCGGCTGATGAGCGATGAAGGCCGGTTTGAGTGGTGGGCGGATGGTGACTGAACGTGTGAAGAGTTCTGGCATGAACAGGGAGAACAAGGCCGCCTGAATACAAAGACTATGTTGCAACTTTAAGTAAAGGCTCACAGAAATAAATAAAGTTATCCAAATGTACCATGCCTGAGGACATTTAAACCAAAAGTAAGAGTGAAACTTGCTGGTTTTCTTCCTAAAATGCAAAAATTTTTGAACATATTAGTTTCATATTTTTGCGAGAGGCAAGTTGGTAAAGTAGTATTATTGAAGAAAATATAATGAAGAACAAGAGAAGAACCTCGTCCTTGAGGATCGACACCAATATCTTTCCAACTACTGACGTCAGACTTATAGGCCTGTAATTTTTTTTTCTGCCTCCCTCCTTTCTTAAATAGCAGAATTATATTTGTGACCTTCCAGTCCTCCGGAACCATGCCAGAGTCCTGTAAAATTGTTTCCAATGCCTCCATCATCTCTAAAGCCACCTCCTTCAGAACCCATGGGTGCACCTCATCCAGTCCGGGATCTATCCTCAGTCCATTTATCTCTCTAGTAATCATGTCTCTACTTAGCTTTCTTTCCTGCTATCTTTGATTATTAATATACCTGAAGAAGAAACACTCGAATCTGATTTACCATGTCATATTTTTCTTGTTTCCAACACACTATAGGAAGCATACTCCAAATATTACAACTGCAATTAATTTGATTTCTCCTCTCAAGTTCACAAGTATGACGATTCTTCAGGAAGCTGCTATTCTCTTATCTCCCCAGGGGGCTTCAGAATAGATGATGGGTTTCCTGGAAATCAAAACCAGAGCAACAACCAATGATTAATAACTCCTTGCTTGCCCCAATTTTAAAGCAGGGAGCCGTATATTTAGTCTCATTGTTCTGGCCAGAAATCCAGGCAACAAGATAAAGGTGCCACATTTAAATTTAACAACAAAACAAAGCCGCTAAGCAATAGAATTCTGCTTTTGTTTCACTCGCTTGCAGAAGTAAGTACAGGGAGAAAAGTTTGGGGGAAGACATCATGGGTACGTTTTTTTACACAGACAGTTTTTGGTGCCTGGAATGCTTGCCAGGGATGGTGGTAGAGGGTAAAATATTAGGGGCATTCAAGTGGCTCTTAGACATACACATGGATGAAAGAAAAATAGAGGGTTACGAGGTAGAAAGGTTTTTTTGGTAAGAATATATAGGTCGTCACAACATTGAGGGCCAAAGGGCCTGTAATGTGTTCTAAGTAGGTCAATGGTGAAAGCTTTCCTTATTTTGGAACATATTTTGGCAGATAACATTAGCCACCCTTTGAGAAGATGCTCCTTATTGGCCCATAACCTAGATCAAAGCTTGGATTGAGTTTGAGGTTTATCAGGTAAGTAAAACTCCTTCTGCCTTCTCAACTGGCTACATCGATGCTGCAATACCTTTCGAAGTGTGGCAGGGAACTGACCCATTTTCCTCCACCGAACACCAAGCAAAGGTGGAGCCCCTTGTTTGGTTCCTTGAGCTTTAGGCGAATTGGCTGCCACTCGCCTCCATGTAACCATAGCGCCTGCACTTTTGGAGGATTCAGGAATTGCAGGGCATCTTGGAACAATGAAAGTATTTGCTTCCTCTGCTGGCCAGATATGACTGGGAAGCCAGCACTTGATTGCTCTGTGAAGTTATTGATGGGGCTTCCACCAACATCATGTTTGCAGTGGATCGAAGCTAAATCAACCACACTAGTGTGGGAAGGGAGTCATTTCAGATTGAGCAGGCAAGGATAGCAGGTTCCGTTGCAGTGAAAGATTGAGTTTGAAAATCAGCGGAAAGTATTTTAGGTCAGTTGAAAAAAAGCAAACCATATATCTTTTAACAATCTGACAGCTTTGTGATTGACTCAGCCTTTCACATTCAATTTTTGAAAGACTTCCATCAACTTTCATCCTCAGATGAACCCTTTATCTCTTAATCCAGTACCAATTTATATATTTTTCTTATTTTCTTGATGATATTTACTAATGGCCATTTACAGATATAAGCCTGTAGAAATCCAAACTTTTAAAAAATAACATTTCTCAACAATTAAACAAAAAGAATTATGTGTTATTGAATAAACAGTAATCCTACTTAAAGGTTATTTTTTTTAAATGTAGGAAGCTCTTAAATTTCTATGCAATGCTAGCCAGAAGCCAGTTGTGTTATTCTTCGATCTTGTAATAAAACAACCCAGAAAGTAATCTAAGTTCTCATCTCTCTGGTTTTGGACAAGACTGTAAAGATTTAAAAGGAATTGGAAACCTTCTAAATTGTAACCCAGCCATGAAAAGATTTTCCATTAAATAGCAGTCTGTTTTGAATACACATTGACATCTCCAACTTTTCCCCTTCCTCCCACCCTGAGATCTTCTCGCATCAGCCTCAACTATTTCTTCTGACTTTAGTCCCAAACTCTCACCGTGTGGTGGAGTTCGATGCTGGAGATTTCCAGAGCTTGCTTTCATAAACTGCACTGCCTGAAATTCTCATGGTCTCAACTGCTTCTTGCCTATTTTTGCAGAGGGTACTCAAGGAGTCAAGCCCCACTCCGGAGCCAAGAGCAAGTTTTCCTCTCGATGACTTCAGTGCGATGCTAAGGAAAAACCATTGGAGGGGAAAAAAAAACATTGCAATGAAGTCCCATAAGCTCCAAGACAGAGAGTTCTGGGAAATGTTGCACTGAGATCTGGTTTTAAGTTTATTGAAAGGCAGTGCTTCTGACTGGACAGAATGCCACCAGCACTGCTGTGATACAGCCCAGATAGGATTTGAACCTACAGGTGTTATGGGCTGTGGTATTCAGAATAGGTTTGAAGGGTTCAAAGAAAAGCAAAGCTGGACACTTGTTATAGAAACATATAAAATAGGTGCAGGAGTAGGCTATTTGGCCCTTCAAGCCTACACCGCTGTTCAGTACCCGGTTCCTGCTTTCTCCCTATACCCCCTGATCCCCTTAGCCACAAGGGCCAAATCTAACCTACTCTCATATATTGATAAGGAACCGGCCTCAACTACTTCCTGTGGCAAAGAATTCCACAGATCCACCACCCACTGAGAGAAGAAATTTTTATGTTTCTATAAGATCCAGGCCAGCATGGTTCTTCTGTTTATTAAATTGTAGGCCACTACCAGTAACCACGAAGACTAGGCTGAGGGAACGATAGGCTTTAATAAACAGAAGAACCTTGCTGGGCAGGATTCAGGTATAGGAATGGCGGGAAGGGAGAGCTGGCTCGACATTTATGACCCAGGACCACAGGGGAGGAGTCATAGGGTATGAGTCATCAGTGGGCGGGCCAACTCCTTATATACAGTAGTCAACTATAACTGTATACAATGGAGGAAACATATCACCACACTCCCATCATTCAGAACGCATGGGGGTTGTAGATCAATTAGTAGCAATTTGGCAGCACGGGCTCATGGGGCTGGAAGGGCCTGTTACTGTGCTATATATCTAAATTTAAAATACCCGTCAACAGATTCTACCACTCATTCGATGCACCAGGAGCACTTTACAGCTGCTAATTAAATCTCCACTTATTGAGAATATTGCATTCAGTTCTGGTCACCTCATTATAGAAAGGATGTGGAAGCTTTAGAGAGATTTATCAGGATGCTGCTTGGATTAGAGGAAATGCAATGGGAACTTTTCTCTTTAGACTAATGAAGAATGAGAGGTGACTTAATAGAAGTGCATAAGATATTAATAGATAGGGTGGAGAGCCAGCAGCTTTTCCCCAGGACGATAATAGCCAATACCAGAGGATATCTGGTTAAGGTGTGAAGGAAAGTTTTGTGGAGATAGGAGTAGGTTTTTACACAGAGAGTGGTGGGAATGCACTAGTATTCATTGAGGCTGATAAAATAGGAACATTTAAAAGTTTCCTAGATAGGCTAATGGATCTGAGAAAAAATAGGGGTTATGGATATGAGGAAAGGAATAGTTGGATTGATCATGGAGTAGCTTTGTATGGGTCAGCACAATATTGTGGGCTGAAGGTGTGGTGAATGTCTGCCAAGTTGCCTGTCTCCCCTCTGGCGAGCCTTGCTGTACTAACATTGGCTGTGCATTATCTCTACTGTTAAGGACACTCCCCTTGGGCATAACTGTATATGCATCTATTGTCTTTCATTATTGTACCATGAGTTTCTGCTAATAAAAGCCATGATTATTGTTTGACAACATCGTCTTTGTCTACTTCATCAACTGGCACTTCAGAAGGGCCTGTTCTGTGCTGCACTGTTCTATGTTCTAGTTCTGATTATGCACGTTGTTGGGATGTGGGAGGAAACCCAAGCACTTGGAGGAAGCCCACAGTCACAGGGAAAACCCCACGCAAACTCTACACAGAGAGAGCCCGAGGTCAGGATCGGACCAGGTCACCTGTACAGTGAGCTCTCCCAGGTGTTTCACTGGATCCTTTAAAGGGCAGCTGGCTCCTTCAGTTGAGGAGGGCAAGGTGACTGACACCCATTTTACAGGAGCACAGCTGAGAGGGTCCTGTCCTGCTGCATCATGGTGTGGGGATGGTAGCTGCAAAGCATCAGACCAGAAGTCAATATAGAAGATCAAAACAGCCCTGAAGATCACTGGGGCCTCTCTTTCCTCTACTGACAGCATTAACTGGGAGGGAGCATTGCTTAAATCAGGCTCAAAGAATTATTGAGGACCCAGCACACAGTGTCTTTGATCCACAACCATCAAGAAAGAGGTACAGAAGCATCAAAATCAGGACTGCCGGGCTGGGGAATACCATAGAATAGAACATAGAGCAACACAGCACAGTGCAGGCCCTTTGGCCCTCCCTTTGTGCCAACCCATATATTACTTAAAAAAAAGTACTAAACCCTCCCTACCCCATAACCCTCTATTTTTCTTTCATCCATGTGTCTGTCTCAGTGTCTCTTAAATGCCCCCAATGTTTCAGCCTCCACCACCGTCCCTGGCAAGGCATTTCTCTGTAAAAAACTTATCCCCGATGCATCCCTCAAACCTCCCTCCCTTAAGGTTGTACTTTGTGGAAAAAAAACAGTGGTCTTTATTTACACACGGAGATCTCACAAAAAGGGCACCCACTCGCAGACTGACATACACAGCAATAATACACAAATAAGCATACATCGGGAGCTTCTTCCTGCAGGCTGTGAGATAGATGGTCAGTATCCTGTAACTGAGTAAATATCCCAAAATATTTATATTACATCATATTTTTATGTATGTATGTAATTATTATGTTCTGTATGTATGTGTGTGGTCCAGAGAAACGCTGCTTCATTCAATGCACAGTCAGAGGAGAATAAATTTGAACTTGATCTATTTCCATTTTACCTCAAATATACAGGAGATTTCCCATCTTCCTTTACCTCAAACCTTCCCAGTGTAGCTTTCCTGTGTCGGCACAAGTTGATCGTTTTCAAAAATCATTTGGAATATTGTTCAACTGGTTTAAACTCAGTTTACTTACTTAACTTCTAACTTCCTTTCACAATGCTTCTGAGGTGATACCACATGGAATTTCAGTGAATGGATTTTGCTCTACCCACAACCCTGACTGATACAATCCCAACAGCTCCTCTTGGCATTTTCGAAGTGTAAATTAGCTCTGAGCTGTCTGTGGCATGGCATTTGAGGAAGAAGAGTTATTAACGGCCCTCTTCTAAGTGTGAAGTTGAAGGGATTTCTGCTGGCAGGCCGGTCAGACAACTCCCATCCAGCCCTGGAGTCAACACATTAAGCCTGAACTCTGTTGAGCTAAACCTTACACTTGGCACGTCGAATGTATCCCACGGTCTAAGTGTTAATCCGAGGATTTAATGCAAACAATGTGATAGATCACACGATCATTTTGGTCAACTATCCTTAGTCTCTCAGATTTCCCATTTGTTGGCTCTGAGGTAGAAAAATCAGAATCAGAATTTCTTGGCATGAACCTGTCATGAAATTTGTTGTTTTGCGGCAGTATCACAGTAATATAAATCACATTTCAAAAATAAGAGTGCAAGAAAATTGGGGGTGTGGCCATGCAAAGGACATAGACAGTGTTTTGATTGAGTTCTCTATGAAGAGTACTAAATAGACAGTAAAAACTTGAAAATCAAGACTTTCTTCCTCAAGAATGGATAAAACCAGCACGGAGAAGCCAAGGCAGCCGAGAACAAAGAACTTCCTATTCAACCTTGAACATCGGGTGAAAGTCCGAAAGGGAGTGGTGTGAAAATGGCGACGGGACCAGCAGAACCAGGCCAAACTGGGGAGTTGGGTCAAGAACTGAGCATCATCCTGGTAAAAATGGAGAATTCAAGTAACCGATTCTTAAGTGTTGAAACAGTGATGAGAGATATGATGGAGAAAATGACCGAAATAAAAGAGATTGTTGAAGACCTGATGGAGAGAATGGGTCGAGCAGAGACTGAACCGATGAAAATGCATGAAAAACTTGAGGCTTTGGGGAAAAAAAAGCCAAAGAATGGGATTTGGATAATCAAGGACTGCTTGACAAAATTGACCATAGGAAAAACTTTAGTCAACAGAACAATGTCCAAATTTTTGGAATGGAGGAAGGAATCGAGGAAGAGACCCAGTAAACTTTTTTTCAAAAATTTTTCTCTCAAGTGTTGGGAGAAGATAAATTTGGAGAAAAAAAAACTGCATATCAAGGGAGCTCACCAAACACTCAGACCCAGAAGAGCCGGCGACCAGAGAGCAAGACCAGTTTTGGTGAGACTTTTAAGCTACCAAGAATTGGAGATAGTTTTTGGAGGAGCAAATGATTACTCTAAGCAGAAGGTTGATCATGAAAAGGTACTTTTTTTTCTCCAAAACTTTGATTTAAAAAAAAGAATTTGAAGATGTAAAAGACAACTATGTGCTAAAACTTGAAATAATCAATGATATATCCTGCAACTTTGAGGGGCAAAGTAAGGCAGGGGATTTTTTAAGACCACGAACTTGGTGGAAGACTTTTTGTGAAGTTTGTAAAAAAAAGTTACTGAGGGAAAAGATAGTGAAAATATTTATAATAGAACTAAGTAAAAGTTGTATTTTTTTTAATTTTTGTTAAACCGTCTTGTATTTATTGCTAAGAAGTAAAGTGTACAGAAATGCTCACAGAGAGCTCAGTAAAAGAAATCTGGGAATAGTGGTAGCAGAGTGGAGACTCTGATCTAAGAGGGAGAGAATGGTGCCTGGAAAGGAGTATCAAAAAAAGATGGCACTAAAAGGAGGGGTTCCTCTTCCGCGAGAGGTTCTATGAGTTTTTTGTGAGGGCTTTCAGAGCTCTATGTATGCATCACTGTCGGGGCAAGGGCAAGTATGTGTTTTTCTTAAAGGGGAAGGATCATTTTTATTATTTAAAAAGTCAAAGGCATTTTACAATTAAAAAATATTGTTTTAAAGAAGATTATGGATAGAACACTAAAATTTATTAGTTTTAATGTTAATGGAATGGTGAAGAGAAAACAGGTCTTGGCATACCTTTAAAAAAATAGTCTTTTTAAAAGAAATGCATCTTATCAAATTGGAACATGCAAAATTAAAAAAGTGGATGATGTGGGGAAAGTAATATTGTCTTCATTCAGATCAAAAGCAAGAGGTGTAGCAATTTTAACTAATAAAATGTACCAATAATGATAGAAGAGACTTTAACCAATCAACCTGGAAGATTTGTAATGGCACGCTGCAAGAGTTGTGCAGAATCATGGATGTTTATGAACATTTATGCCCGAAATTATGATGATGAAGTCTTTATTTGGGACATCTTTTAAAAAACTGGGAGAAGACAAAATATATTGATTGGAGGAAATTTCAAATTCTGTTTGGATCCAGCAAGGATGACAACAAGGGGAAAGCTGCAAAAGAGATATTATCATTTATGAAGGATTTAAATTTAATTGATAGATGGAGGTGGCTCAACTCCTTAGAAAGAGACATATCATTCTACTCAAAGGTACATGACTTACAAATAAGGGTTGACATATTTGTAATGTTTGCCCAGTTACAAAAGTGGTAAAAAATGGAGTATTTGGCATGATTTTTATCAGACCACTCACCATTAACATTAACTATCGCGATAATGGAAAAGCAAGAAAGTATGTACAGCTGGTGCCGTAATGCTACATTATTAAAGAGGAATTTGTGAATTTATTAAGAGAAATATTGTGTGAAAACAATCTTCCTTCCACTGAAAACAGTTTTCTAATATGAGATATGATTAACGCTTATTTGAGGGGACAAATTATCTCATACTAAAGAGAGAATACGCGCATCTTGGCGCCGCACAGTTCGGCAGGCAGCAACCTCCTTTGAAGAAGACTGCAGAGCCCACCTCACTGACAAAAGACAAAGGAGGAAAAACCCAACACCCAACCCCAACCAACCAATTTTTTCCCTTGCAACCGCTGCAACCGTGCCTGCCTGTCCCACATCGGACTTGTCAGTCACCAACGAGCCTGCAGCAGACGTGAACATACCCCTCCATAAATCTTCATCCACGAAGCCAAGCCAAAGAAGAAGAAGAAGTATATAATAAAATTGGAAAAAGAATATCCGGTATCAGGAACACAAGAAAAATATAGAATATTAGAGAACAAAAAGTTACAATATAATACTCTACAACCATATAGAATGAAAAAGATTATAACAACTGTTATAATTAGAGAAAGACCCACTAAAAACCTCATCATATAGTCCAATAGCACTTCTGAATGCAGACTATAAAATTCTAGTAAAGGCACCAGCCAACAGACTGGGTGAGTATTTTCCAAAATTAATGCATCCAGATAAGGTGGGATTTGTTAAAGGAAGATGTTCTTCACATAGTCTAGGTAGATTGTTCAATATAACACATATAGTAAAATCAAGATTGAATCCAAACATAACTATTTCCTTAGATGCAGAAAAGGCATTCGACCGACTAGAATGGTCTTTCTTATATAAAACGTTAGAAAAATTTAGTGTAGATAGAAAATTTATAAATTGGATAAAAAAACTCTATCATACGCCACAAGTTAAAATTATAACTAATAACTAAATGTCACCTACTTTTCCCTTGAGTAGATCAAGTAGACAGGGGTATCCCCTATCTCCAGCATTATTTGTCCTAGTTATTAAACCTCTGGTGAAGGTTATAAGAAGAAATCTGGATATTAAGGGCTTCAAAGTTGGATAGGAAGAACATAAATGATGTTGTGTCATTAAATATGTCTGACTCAGCTGAATCACCGATAAAATTACAAATAATGTTAGAAAAATATGAAGAATATCAGGATATGAAATAAATATGGATAAAAGTGAGAACATTGCAGAACTTTGATTATGAAAGATACCAAAAAAATAGTAGATTTAAATGAAAGAAAGATGGAATTAAATACAGGAATAATTATAGATAATAACTTACAGAACTTGTATAAGCTTAATTATGCCTCTCTATAAGAAAAAAAAGGAAAAGACACAGAAATAGAAAGATCTTCCTATAACATTAATAGGAACAAAATTAAGCAATTCAGCCCATCGAGTCACTCAACCATTTCATCATGATCTGGTCCATTCTTGACTCAGCCCCACTCCTCTGCCTTCTCCCCATAATCTTTGAATGCCTGACTATCAGATTCTGATTCCAGATTTATTGTCAGAGTACATACATGACATCACATACAACCATGAGATTCCTTTTCCTGCTGGCCAGTCTGAATTTCCACTTACTAGCAGTGCAAAGAACTAGACTCAAGAAGATATGTCAACATGTGAACAAATAAAGAAATGTAAACAAACTGACTGTGCAAAACAGAGAGAAAAAATCTCTGCCTTAAATACTATCCAATGACCTGGCCTCCATAGCCGCCCATAGTTGCTAATTCTCGAGGTTATAAGATTTATATTTCCCTAAATAAGATTCAGGAGACATCTGCCTTGCATAAAATCACCTGAGGGAAGAGAGTTACATTTCATTCAAAAAATGTAAATAAAAAAACTGTGCAATATAGAGAGAAAAAAAATCAATAAATTACAAAAGTACGAGTCCTTAAACGAGTCTCTGATTGAAGTTGTTGTTGAGGAGTCTGATGGTGGAGGGGTAGCAGCTGTTTCTGAACCTGGTGGTGTGAGTCTTGTGCTATCATTTCTGATGATAGCAATGAGAACAGAGTGTGCTGTGGATCCTTGATGATTTCTGCTGCTCTCCAACGTCAGTGTTCCCTGTAGATGTTGGGGAGGGTTTTGCTTGTGATGTCCTGGGCTGTGTCCACTACGTTTTGCAGGGCTTTCTGCTCAGGGGTATTGGTGCCCCCACACCAAATGCTCAGCACATTTTGCACCACACCTCTGCAGAAATTTGCCAGGTCTCCGATCTCATACCAAACCTCCACAACACAAAACGATCCTTTCCACTCCCTCAGCCTGACCCTCAGCTTGTCTTCTCATCATGGGGCATCATTTCCTCTCCAAGCGCAATGGACTGGCTCGATATATCCAACACTTCGTTGACCATCGGAGAAGCTCTGAGTCACCTTGGACAAAACCAAAGCCCTGAGCCATGAGGATCAGCTCCTGCCTCTCCTAACCATTACAGAGAAACTGTGCCAGTCCTCTATTTTTAAAAGTGTCAGTCAGGTAACGACTGCATTGTTTAGGATGGCAATTAAGGGTATCAGCTTCCTCCTGCCCCACTTGGATTACAGTCACGAAACAAGAGTTCCATTCTTTAAAGTTTTTTCACTCTCTTGGGAGTCCTGAACTGCACATGTTTCCAAGCATTTTTAGCGAGTGAAAATATTTACTGGAACAGGAAAAGTTTTACAGTCTTTGAATGTGAAGCCTGCTGAGATGCTTGTCCCTCTATGTTTAGATTGTATCTTAGCCCTGTCTGAATACAAATAGCCAGCTGTCTATGTGGCGTCGGAGATTGACTACTCTTTTCTCCCTATTTCCTGACACTGGGTGCCTTTTTCCATCTTTTTTTAAATCCTGGAATTAAAGTCAAAATCGTTCATGTGGAGTCTGTAATAAGAAAGAGAAACAGAGGAAGATCAAGCAAAAAAGGTTTCTGTATACTGTGGAATAGTCGATACCGCATAAAAGTCAACTCCCTTATTTTTGGCCCAAAAAATCTAGTATTTTCCATATATTTCGTGCAAAAAGTCAATAATCAACACCTCTATTTTTGACCCCCTGCCGCCCACCCACCAGATCTCCCTTCGCCCCAACCATGGATTCTCACTGAGGCCCCAGCTGCCCGCCCATCCGAGCTCCTGATCCCACGAACGATACTTACCCCTGTCAAAAGTAGTTCGCGCAGGAACTCCTAAATTGGTCCACAAAATTCATACATGCATGTACGGTATTCAGTCCTTTGAGCCTGTGCTGTTTTGTCCATACTTTGAATGTCAAGGGAAGACAGGTCTGCAACGACAGGCCCTGCCAGTGTATTCATCATTATTCAACAGGGTTTACTAATGAGGGAAGCTCTTCTGTTGAATATTAATTTTTAGCCCCAAGGAGACTATCATTAATAACACTGGACAATGAAGATTTTGATTCCTGAACACTTTTGTGTGTATTTTATGGATTTTGGGCTGCTGATCGTGGAAATCATCTTTAAAAATTTCCTGTCAAGTACATTTTTTAAATATAGTCTTGTGATTTTTTGTCATGTACCTTTTTTAAATATAGTTTTGTGATTTCCTGTCATAAGCCTAATTCAAGTATACAAACCCATTAAGTGCAAAATGTCATTGAAAATTCATTTTCTGCATTAGCTCTTGGACATCTTCCCTGCTGATCTTGGAGCAGTCACTGACGAACACGGTGAAAGGTTTCACCAGGACATTGTGACCAGGGCAACTGGAATCCATCAATGCTGGCTGACCATTGCTGGACACCGACACGAGAGCCATTAGACGCTGAGTAGAAATGAAAATCAGTGACAAAGCATTTTTAGGTCAGTTGAACTAATGCAAACTCGGGCAGATGCTTATGGTGCAATGTTAAAAAAAATCAGGAATTTGGTTCATTGCTACTACAGCACCAGCAAACCCACTGCTTTCTGTAAGGAGTTTGTACATTCTCCCCATGTCTGCGTGAGATTCCTCCGGGTGCTCCAGTTTCCTCCCATGTTCCAAAGGCGCACCCGGTTAGTAGCTTATTTGGTCACATGGGTGTGTTCGGGACCAGAAGAGGTTGTTACTGTGTTGTATCTCTAAATTTAAAAAAAAATGAAACTGCTTAACATTTTGAAAATGACAAGGTACAGAAAGTAGAGCTTTCCTGTGGCTTCCTTGGCAGTGCAGTGAGAGTCAGCCCAGGTTGTATCACTGTGGTCTTTATGTACGTTGGCAGCAGGGGCAAATTTGTACTTGATTTTTCACTTTCGCAAAGTTATCACTTTCATCTCTCTTCCAAACCCATCCTTTTCTATATTTAAGACAGGAAGGCCAGGTCAAATTTATTGTCATCTGATTGTACAAGTACCACCCGACACAACAGCATTCTCCAGTCCTCGGTGCAAAACACGCAAATGCACAACCAGACATAACTCACACACAAGCAAACAATACATATGCAGGGCGAGCTCTTTTATACAGCATTAGGTCCAAATTAGTGGATCCCAGTTAGCTGCTTAAAAGAAGCTCCAATCAAGTTGGCAAGGCAGGATTTGTCAGATGGCTGCATTGCACTTAAACCTACAGATCTGTGCAATCCTTAGAAACATGAAACCCTGGAGAGTTGGGTTAACACAAGGAACATGATCCCTTTGCCCTCCTTTGTAAAACAAGTCATTGCAATGTGGCCATTAACATCTTGCCTGTCTTTTGCATAATCATAAAGTCATGGAGAAAGGAAACAGGCCCCTCAATCACCAAATTAGTTCTGACCATCACCCACCCTTTCACACTAATTCTACATTCATCCCACATTACACCCCCTCTGCCCACTCATTCCCATGCAGCTACCACTCACTTACAATACCAACACTTACATATCATTGGGATGTTGGTGGAATCTGGAATACCCAGAGGAAACTCACTAAGTCACAAGGGAGAGTGTGCGGACTCCCACACAGACTGCATTGAGTCCAGATTACTGGATCCTAGGTAACTATTCAAAAAACTCAAATCAAATTGGCAGGTTTTCTCATGGGTGCATTGCATTTAAACCTACCAAGATGACCAATACTTTGAAACTGATGAAGCCTTGGAGATTTCCTCCCTTGACCCGAGGAGCATTTGTTGTGGTTGTTGAGGTGAATAATATACCCCTTCCAGCTGCTGACTCTCCATTCATTCGCTTGTTGTCCTGTAGTATTTTGGAAGCATCCCTCAAATCCCTCAAGGGGCCATTCAAATGATATCCCCTTCCAAGAACTTCCTTCCACAATTACATCAGCGGGGGTGTATCTTCAATGTAAATTAGTTGCAGAAGAACAAAATGTTCATTCATGTTAGTGCATTAACCCAGCTCTGTGATGTGAGGACAAGAATTACGGTAGATGTTCATCATCCTGATCTGGATAGCAGCTCGTCTGAGAGAATTGTCCACCCTGTTACAAAGCCCAGCAGAACAGAATAGAATTTTACAGTACTAAAACAGGCTTGTCCATGCATATCTAGCTAATCCCATTTGTCTGCAGTCAGCCCATAACCCTCTAATCCTTTCCTATCCATGTACCAATATCAGAATTGGAATGAGCACATCAGAGATTATGACTGATCTGAACCAACTTCAACTTTCTGCCATAGCTGCGGAAGCCTCCATGGCTTTGCTGACAAAATTCTCCGACTGGAAGATTTCAGTTACACCCTCCTCCTCAATGTCATTTTGATGGAGGGACTTTTGATTTCCAAACCCATTCTGTCTGAAGTAGCAATTCTCCCCATCAGCTTATCTCTAGTTTTAAGATTATGCCCTTGTTCAGGGCCACCCCATCAGAGGAAATTATTTCTTTCTAAATGTGCAATCAAATCCTTTAATCACCTTACAGATCGCAATCAGATCACCCTCGATGGAATTCAAGTCTACTTAAAGCAAACTGCTTCCATTATCTACATTTGGTTTGATGATTGTAGAGCGGGTCGAAAGAACCAAAGACTTATTGATCCAAACCAAGGCTTTTATTAAGTAGAAGACTGGAGCATATCACAAATAGGTCAACCAGTCCAGAATGACCTGGTCTGGCTAGGAGCAATCCTTTAAGACCTGCCAGTAGGTGTGGCTACACCCTCAGCCAATCACAGTCATCCTACACTACCATCTGAACATCTACACATTGGTGTTAGAATCTGTACTCTCACAATGATGTGGATGGTTCTTTTACGGAGGTTTTAATAAACTTTACTGACAGCCATTTCTTCCTCTTTTCAGGAATTGGGAGTGTTTTATAGTCAGGATAATGTGAACTATTTTGTAACCACGTAAGAATACACCCTTCACACTGTAGTAACTGTAGTGCACCACTGTGGGGCGTATGTATATGTATATGAGTGTGTGAACAGTTCCCTGAGATGGTGGAAGACATCAGTAAGTAAAATCTCTTTTGTTATTTGAATCTTGCATCTTTAAGGTATTTAAGAAGCCTCCCAAGTAACACAGAGACATAACAGGGAGCAATAGATTGAGCCACCATTGAGCATGAACGGAGAGACAGGACTGCCATCCCACTCATGGGCCTTGCACTGCTCTTGCCCTTGTTAGAAGTACCTTTGTCATTAAATGCCTGAAAGCAAGACACATCCCTGCTATTTCAGTGTTCCTAAATATCATTAAGCTTAAATTCTAAACTATGTTTAGGCCTTCAGAACCAAAGCACTTTATTTATATTCTCCTTCCCCGGCTCCAGTGATTTCAGAGGCTTTCAAGATACAGATCTTCCCTTAATTTGACTTGTGTGGCGGCTCGCCCAGGCAACAGGCGAACTGGCTCACGGAGCCGCAGGCCACTCCATGGCAGATCTGACTGTGAGAGCTCCAGGTGCAGGGTAACCCCCACAGCCTGGCTGCGCATGTCATCGAGGTCCCGGGAGTCGCGAGCATCATGGGGTTCCAAGGGGCTGAAACGATTAACGTCAGTTGGTTCAACTCACTCTCGACTCCATGAGGTCCCTTCGCTCGCTGCGTGCCCAGCGTGGCTGCAATTGTCAATTAAAATCCCGTGTGCTTCAAAGGAAAGTATTCAGAAGTTGTCTGCAGGGTGAAAAAGAAACACATTTGTGCTTGTTGAATGTTGTGCTGCCATCGGCCATACAATACCACCACTTTCTCACATTACACTTTCCCTCAACAATAGTACTTGTTCGTTTTTGTTTCTGCTTCTGGCAAGGAGGCCTGTTGCTTGTTTAACCGATGGTTGCTTTCAAGGCTACGAGTTCCTTCTTCACTTAAATAACCGCTCTTGAGTATCAACTGGAATTTAATCTTCTTCAAAGCATGAAGGAATAATTATTGCCATATAAGTGCAAAATAACTTCTTCTGCTGTAAGTGAGAAGTAATGAAATGGTATAAATGCTTCTTAACAATTAACAACAGAAAATGAAGTATAAAATACAGCTTAAAGGTAAAGTTAATACCAAAGTTTTTGTTTACTTTCTGAGATTTGGGAGTGGCCAGCATTTATTACTCCTCCTCATTTGCTCTTGAGAAGGTGAGGGTGAGCTGCCTTCAGCATCTGTCTCAGAATTTATTGTCACAACATTCGTTGTTTTGTGGCAGCGTTTCAGGGCAAATATTGGTATAAATTACGTTTCAAGAAAGTGCAAGAAAAATAGGAGAAAGTGAGGTGGGTCATTGTCCATTCAGGAATCTGGCAGCAGAGTGGAAGAAGTTGTTCTTGTGAGTGTTTGTCTTCAGGCTCCTCTGCCTTTTTCCTGATGGCAGCAGAGCGAAGAGGGTGGTCGAGGTCCTTGAGGATAGAGGCTGCCTTCTTAAGGCACTGCCTTGATGGAGTGGTGACCGTGATGTCGCTGGCCAAGTTAACAACCCATGTATTGGCACCTCCGTACCACCAGTGATGCAACCAGGTGGAATGTTCGCCACGGTACACCTGAAGAAATTTTCAAATTACCAAATTTCCTCAAGCCCCTCGCGAAATAAAGCCACTGGCGAGCCTTCCTTGTGATTGCATCGACATAGAAACTTCAGGACAGATCCTTAAAGATGTTGACACTCAGGAATTTGGAGTTCTTGACCCTCTCCACTGCTGACCCCTCAAACGGACTGGTTCATGTTCTCCCGATTTCCTCATGAAGTCTGCAATCAGCTCCTTGGTTTTGTTAGCGTGGAGCACAAGATTGGTGTGAGACCACTCAATGAGCTGATCTATCTCCCTCCTGTATGCCTCCCCATTGCTGTCTGTGAATCTGCCGACAACCGTGGTGTAGACGGGATGGTCTTTGTTCTAGTGTTGCTCCTCCTACTTGAAAGAAATAGATTGGTGCATCGCTCATGAAATCTCCAGACTTGGACACCCCATTATCATTAATGCTAATCTAAAATACTCAGGGAAAGCTTCGTCGTGAATCATTAGACTGATTTGGAGGAAACCTCAATGCTGATGTTGTGATGGAAAAAAAAGGCACTACCCTAATTTTTCAACCAGGGCAACGACTTGGAATATTAAGAGTGCATAACACAGCCATGATCAAGTTCCTGAGGTTCAGTGACCTTTAGTATAATGAATTGCTCTCCCAATTTGATTAATGTGTTTACAGAAGGGTCACCGGCTGCTATTGTCCCAAGCACTTTGTTATTAAATTTGTCTGCCTACCCAGTGACTCGTTCATCCTGATTTTTTGGCATGACCTAGTATTTGAATTCCCTCCTGCCTGGCTGTGGCCTATTTTCCCCGCTGTTGCTGCTTCCTTTCAGCTTTGCTTTTGCAGTCACCACAGGGGACACAAGGCAGAAACATTCAAAGCATGGAATGATCTGTTTTCACTGACTGATACAGGGGGAGTGTAAAGTCAGTTGAAGCTGGGGAGGATGCAATGAAGCAGAGTAGGTAGGTGGGATGAGATGGCTTGGTGTGTTGGGCCAGACATGGTGGGAGTTATAGCTGGGTTGTGCTGGATGGCAGACTCGTTTGTTTTTTAGATAGACTTTGGATGATTTTAGTGAAGAATGTCCGACATCTTGGCATTGGTCATTCACACACGAACAACCAAAAACTCCAAATCTCTGTATCTTTATGTGAATTTAGACAGCATACCGGGTGTGCGCTTTACACACCATCAACGTGATTGATACGTCCTAGTCATTAGCCTGTTGTTCACTGAATGCCTGCAATTCACTTTAGACAGCAGGTATTCTGGGAAATTGACAAGGGATCTAGGAGGTAAAATGTCAGAGTGGAAATGGCACCCTCATTCCCGTTCTGAGTTGTTTACACAGCATGCACTCGGGGAAAATGGGAGTAATGGAATAAATGGAATGCAGCGGCTGTGTAAAAAACACCATCAGAGGTGATCATGGATACAAAGAAAGGTCTTCCTGTATGTCAGGAATGGAAGAGGGAAGTGAGTCCAGAAATAAAGATCAAATGGGACAACTCAGGAGGAGTCAAACAAGGAGGAGCTGGAGGACTCAATGTGTCATGTTGTTCATCCATTGACATCGATGAAGACCTCAACACCATTGGACATGATGATGGTATCAAAACTAGTCCTTGATTTGGATTAAGTAGTGTCAGCCTCTCTCTCTTCCCAATTCCCATCTGGATCCAGTGGAAGGACAAAACTTGAGACAGCTGGAGATGGGACTAGGTGCAATGGCTGACCAGGACATCCTCTGTGCCTTGTCGTGCTCTTCACATACCACGCCGCTTGCAGAGACTGCCTTCTTGACTTTTGGACATTCCATTGGTCTCATCCGCTCAGTCCGCCGGGATCTGTCTTCACATGTTGGGATAGACAACCCCCTATCTCACCGAGGGCTCCCTCAGTGTGCGGTGCGGCAGCCGCGGGGTAGGCCCGGACACTCCAGGTCTCAGCAGGTCAAACAGGCTTGGAGTCGGGATGCTTTTTCAGGATGGAGTGGTCAGTTCAGAGGAACCACTGAGGATTTTTGGCAAGGCAGTGTGTTGAACATGGGAGGAGATCGCAGATGAAAAAAAAATGACAGACAAAACAATATAGTGGAGGTAAAAACACTCCAACATACTGGAGGAACTCTGCCGTTCTTTCAGCGTCCATGGGAGACAAAGATATGTTGCTGATGTTTTGAGCCAGATAAGTAGAATGAGCAAAACACAGGAAATCTCTGAATACAGACAGTGCTGGCTGGGGGAGGAATCCAGACCAACAAAAGATGTTAATAAGGGAAGAGGTGAGAATTTATCATGTCAATGTAAAAGGAGACAGGGAAAAGGGAGAGAGGCAGAGCTGGGGGAAGGCAACGGTGGAAGAAGTGGGGGAGGAGGTTTAATGAAAGCCAGAGAAGTTGATATTAATGCCATCCAGTTGGAGGGGGCCCAGTCGGAAGATGAGCTGTTGTTCCTCCAATTTGCGGGTGGTCTCAGTCTGGCAATGCATGAGACCATGGACAGACATGTCGGCAGGGGAATTGGATGGGGAATTGAAATACATAGCTTCTAGGAGATCCACACTATTGCAGCAAACAGAGCCAAGGTGCTCAACGAAGTGATCTCCCGGGCCAATCCAGTGGAGATATTTGATAAAATGCCTGAGAAGCAATTTTAAAAAATAATAGATGTTTGTCGTCAAGAAATAGTGGAAACTCTCAATTCTGCTACCGGCCATGTCATTGGGATAGGTTGGAAAGAAACACACTGTTAGCTCCGAGGCTCATCGTGAACTCCTGTCCAATTTCTGATATTTTCAGCATTTATGAGGCATTCGTAAAAGAGTAGAAGCATTTCCCTCCCTGACATGGCAAGTGTTTCTAAGGGGAGCCAAGGGATCAGATCCCCCATAATCCGACTAGGTTTGGGCTCGGCAGAGACAAGACTGAGCACGTCACTGGACCATTACCGCCACCTCGCAACCCCTACATCTGGAGTGGAAGGAAATCATCCACGATCCTGAAGTATTGTCCACGAAGAAGGAAAAAGATAAAAATGAACCATGAGACTTGTTTAACTGAAGCAGATGTTTGCCTGTTCATGTTGCTCATTCCCAAAGAGGCCAATTTACAAAATTAGTTTTAAAAGCATGTAAGCTTTTATCAGAAGGCTCAAAATGTTGGCGGTTCCTTTGTATGAAGATACTTAAAATAATATGCAGCCAATGAATGAGCTCAGTGAAACTCAGGTGTCTCAGGAACCATACACCGGGACTGAGACTGTGAACCACCCCTTGTTCTGACAGAAACTTGGACGAGTCTTTTGTCAGAACAAGTCACATGTACGGCAGATTAATAATGAATCTGACATCAACGTATTTTCTCTGTCACTTGTGTGAAAGATTAATGCTTGCTGCGGAGTCTGAGACAACAACCAGCTGCAACAGGGATTGAAGACAAGAAGTAATTTGAACCACTCGCATTCTCTATAAATTAAATTAGATTGATTAGGTGTTGGAATTTGATTAGTGATGAGCCCAAGAGGTCAGTTTTGCTTCATGTCCCTAAAGTGCAGTAAAGTTAAAGCCACTTTGATCATACAGACAGAACTACTAATTACACTAACAACAACCTCTGGTTAATTGTTATCTGGGACATGGATAGGTTACAGCAAAGCTTTGTCCCTTCAAAGCTTCATTTAGCAATGTTAATTTTTCTGGAGAAGTGATACTTTTCTTTTCAACCTTCTCTGCAACGTCAATGGAATCTGTTCTGATGGCTGCAGCTGCGATACTTCAACTCTCTCTGTCCTGAGACCAATTCTCCAATTTCAGACACCTTTGTGTGACATTCTGAAGGATGGATTTATTAATGCGTCCCATACACAGACACAAAAAAGTACAAGGCACATCTATCCTTTCCCTGTCAGTCATTACAGTCTGAAAACGAACCTGCAAACCATTGTGAAAATTCCTTTATCCCATCAATTCCTCCTCCTTAAAACCTGGACACACCTGCTACTCTTTGTGCCTAAGGCCGGTTTCGTTACAGGGGCCATGTACGAAATGGACAAAAGGAGCAGATAACTTCAGCCTTGGAAGATGATACTAACAATGCGTTGACTCCATTATTTCTGTGTTATTTTCACAGGTGCATCTTGGAGCATTAAAATTGTGAGTTCTACAATTTGCTATCAGATCTGCAGTGAAGCACCTGTGGAAGTGATAAAAGGCATCTCAAGTAACCATGACTGAGGTAGGTTATCTTTCTAATCCTCAAGCCTTTATCTGCCTTTGACTTGATCGACCACACATCATTCTCTAATGTTCTATCTCTATTGTCCAGGTGGGACCAGACACTCCAGCTACCATTCCTTTTCCCGTCATCAGTAACCCGCCTCTGATGTTCAGCTGTGACTTTCTCAAAACCTTTCTGCTCCTGCTTCTGACAAAGAAGCAAGATCAGTTCTCATTCTGTTCAATTCCAGAGAGTGTCAGCTCACTCCATCCTCAAAGGACAACATCTGCAGCCCAAGATCAAAAGTGTGAATCTTCACCAGTAACCCTCCAAGGTAAGAATAAACTTTCTTAAATATGGAGCCCAGAACCATACTCTGGGAATCCTCTCGTATGGTTCTAAAATGATGTCCCTCAGCAGTGATATTTGGAGACACATTCTACATACTTGCTGTCTACAGTCAGCCTTACCTTATAATTTCTCTGCGCACATGCACGCACGCACGCACGCACACACACGCACACACGCGCGCGCGCGCGCACACACACACACACACACACACACACACACACATGTACATATGCACAAGCATTTTTTTTCGACTCGTTTGCTTAGTGTGTGAAACAGTAATTGAGAAATCAGGTGAAATTATTTATTTTGGAAAATAATGTGTAGAATAGCTACCAATATTTCAGAATGTGGCACAGCTTTATTTAAAGTGCACACTTGACAACCATGTTTGTTTTAAAATGTTTAATTTTAATTTAAAAAAAATCACATTTAGACGTACAGCATGGTAACAGGACCTTTCAGCTCCCAAGAATTATGACCTATCACCCCGAGTACATTTTGAAGGGTGGGAGGAAACCGGAGCCTCCAGGGAAAACCCATGTAGACACAAGGAGAAAGTACCAACTCCTTACAGACAGTGCAGGATTTGAACTCTGGTCCCCATGCTGTAACAGTATTTCGCTAACCGCTACACCAACCATTATTTATTCCATTAACAAGTTCAAAAGTACCTTGAACTTGACTAATGAGGGATGTCAGGCCACGGAGAGACTGAAGAGAGAGACTTTGAGGAGAACATGGAAAGAGATGGCCAACCAAAGGTTTCAGAAGGGAATCCCCAAGAATGGGAGCAGAAAACAAAGTCCCAAATGATGGAGGTGAAAGAAGGCAAATCCTGAGAAGTTGTGGGGTAAATGGGTCTTATTATCATTGCGATGTCACAACCAACCATGTTTTTTTGGAACAAACTGTGACCTGCTGGAGTTCAGCAGGTCTGGTGTCATCCATGTGTGGAAGTGGTCAGTGAATGTTTCTGGTCGGGACTGTTGATGGAGGCTACCATTACAGGTTTTGGGTTCATACCCAGTTTAAAAGGCACATGGACTGAGAAGAGTCAGAAAAAAGGTATTTTCAATCTGTGGAAGTAATTATGACTGAAAATGTTTGGAGTTTAAATTGACTGTATTATCAGAGAGTTTGGAGATCATTTTTGACATAATAGGGGAATAAAGAATGTGAGATTCATGCAGGAAATTGGCACTGAGGTTAAAAAAATCCATCATGATCTTATTGAATGGGAGAGGATATATGAAATGGCTGATACCCACTTATAGTGAAACTTTTATTTCTGGTTTCAAAAACAAATTAATTGAAAGGTTAAAGGTTAGTCTACCACTTTTGATCATGGATCAGTGGATTTTAACAACTTTTCTATCAGGCTGTATAATTCTACAACGTGTGTCAAAGAGGAAATTCTTCTCCTTTGGGTACAGATCCTCCATTGAATGTTTGCACATTAAAGATTCAAGATTATTTTCTTGTCATGTAATTAAACAGAAAATGTTTTAAAGTTTAAAATGTTTTGCGCAAAATTTCATTTAGTCTACCGTAAGGCATACAACTTCAGCAGAAATTGGCTGGCGTCCCCAATGATCAGAGAAAGAAGCAAAAGAGAGTTATTGAGAGTCCATAGATATGCCTCCAGCGCTCCCGCTGCGTCCGAAGCCACAGACCCTTCAGTCCGAACCATCAGCAATACAAGATGCAAATCTGTGACATGATCAGGAAGCCTCCAGCACCCACGGGGCCCCCTCCAACATCCCAGCTCCGATACCTGATACCTCTTGAGCCAATCTCTAGCAGTCCACAGCCCGGTGAAAGTCCCCTGGGCTTCATGGGCTCCTCGTCTCGAGTCACCAGCAGCTCACCATTTGTGGGTTCTTCAGCCTTAGAGCTCCTCGTTGGCCCACTGCCATGGTTGCAACCCTTCGGGGATCTACTCTGCTTCTATTTTGCAAATGGTGGTGGGGGGGGCGATCTCCCCATTTTCTGGTTCTCTGTGCCAGTCCTCAGATTATGGAACCTCTTGAGGCTGCTGTCGATCAAAGGCAGAGCCATCTTGGGCCCAGTCCTTGCAATAGACCTGTATGGAGTCAGCGGCAGTCGGACAGGGTGGTTGGATCCCCACGGGGGAGCACTGTGACTTCACTCCCTGCTCTCCACCTCCTGTTACGGCAGCTCCGCCATTTATTTTTTGCCATCAAAACAGGACTCCAGCGACTTGATACTAGAGAGACGCTTCTGAAACAGATCTGATGGAATTCTCGACACTCTTAAGAATGCTTTCAGGCAAAGTAAGATGCCGTGGAGGCTCTCCTCAGCTGAATCCAGCATGGTCAGTCTTTCCTCATTCTCTCACTTGGGGGGTGATCAGAAATGGAAGGCAGCTGCTTGAGAGCAGAGGGGAAAGCTGCTCTCTAGGCAGCCTGTCATGAGAACATCCAATGCGAGGACTTGAACCATGATCCAAGCAGTTCTACCCGGAGTATTCCTTCCACTGAAACAGCCTATTGTCTCTCCACTGTAATATGGACACCATTCGGTTACATTGGCTCCTGCAGTACTGAGGGAAAATGTGACAGTGTGAGAAACATCAACAGTCTTAGGATAAGTCAAAAACCTTTTCAGTAAAAATACAACAGTGTAATTTCATCTCCAATTTTATAATTAGTAACCATAAAGTGATGTAGACTTTACTTCAGTAGCAGGAGACTGTGCTGTTGTTTGTTCTTCTTAAGCAAACAAGGTCTGATTCAGAAATGTTGCTGTCATCAGGAATGGTGTGCAAAAGTTGAATAATAAAATCCAGCTCTTGAAACATGAGTTTGTTTCTGCCTTTGCCAGCCTCCCAGAACACTCAGTGAAACGCGAAAGTCTGCAGTAAAAACACCCCAAAATGCTGGAGGAACTCGGCCGGCCTTTTCAGTGTTGCCAATGCCTCTTTTTCTCCTATGGACGCTGGGAAGACCGGCTGGGTTCCTCCAGCATTTTGGTGTGTGTTTTTCCCAGAGCACACTCAACGTCCACGGAACTTTCCACATTGCAGAGGTTTTTTTTTGCCTTTATCCTGTGTTAAACGTTACACTGTTTCTGTTCACTGCACTTATTGTCTTATATTACTTTGCATTAATTTCCCCAAGGTGTTTGGTTGCACAGTAGGTCACTCACACTTGTCCTTTATTTAATTTCACGTGAATACAATTTTTATCTTGATGTCCCTCTGCACTGCATGAGCTCTTTGCTGGATCAGTGGTTGCAGTAGAACGCTTGATACCTGGCACCTACTGGGATTGATAGATACTGGATAACTGAGTTTTCTGGTTGCTTAGGACTCACTAACACCAGCATTAAGAATAAACAGGTTTTTTTTTAAATTTCCACATACAGCATGGAATCAGGCCATTTTAGCCCATGAGCCCGTGCTGCTCAATTATATCCAATCGACCTACAACCACGGTACATTTTGAATGGTGGGAGGAAACAGGAGTAACCGGAGCAGAGAGGATCACTGGAGTTTCCTTCCTCCATATCGGCACGACTTACCGGGAGCATTAAAGTTCACTTCCGCCCTGGACGTAGCATCTTTCAACTGCTCCTGTCAGGAAAGGGATACAGGAGACCACCAGCTTCTTCCCATAGGCAGTGAGAATGCTGAACGACCAGAGGAACTGCTCACACTGACCCTCCAAGACTCTCGTACTTAAGAAAGAATATTTATTTATTTATCTGTTTGTATGAATACTTGTCCTGCATATGTAATAATTTGTCTGTATGTGAGTTATGTCTGGTTGTGTGTTTGCGTGTTTTACACCGAGGACTGGAGAACACCATTCGTGCGATCAGATAACAATAAATGACATCTGAAAAATTCTCAAACTATGTATTCTGCTTTACGATAACACCTACACTTTATAATGATACTGGGCTTTGCAACTTACTGGGACAGGGAACACATTGCACATATATTAAATGCTAATCTGTTCTACTTCCTTGGTTATATAATGATTGCCAATAATTTTGCTGTCATTATATTATGATCTTGAAAACTACAGACAAATTTAAGGACAATTTCTCTCTCCTCTCATTTTCTTCAGTCTTCCTTTTCAAAGCCTTTGCCTGCATCCTTGGAATCGGACCACCATCGCTATCCATGTTCTCCAGCCCAAACATTCATCCTTCATAACATCGCTGAAACACTTAACACCATTGTGCCAGCAAGACTCATTACCAAACAGGGATCTGGGACTCTGTCCATCTCTCTGCAACAGAATCCTTGACTTCCTCATTGGCAGACCTCATTCAGTGCAGATTGGCAACATCAACTCCTCCTTGCTGACAATCAACACAGGGAGTGCCCAGGTCTGTGTGTTTCGCATCCTGCCCTATTCTCTGTACCCTCATGACTGTACGGCCAAGTTTGACTCCACTGCAATCTATACATTTGTGCACAACCCCACAGTTCTTGGTTGAATGTCTGGAAATGAGTCAAAATATACAATGGAGAATCTCGCTGGGTGGTGACAGAACCATGGAGTTAAATTATGAAAGTCTGCAGATGCTGTGATTGCTGTAAAAACACAAAAATGGTGGAGAAACTCAGCAGGTCCCAAAGCATCCATTGGGTTAGATGACACTTTGGGCCTGATCCCTTCATCGAGGTATGAGCCGAAAGTTGGCAGGAACCTGGATAAAAAGGCTAGCAAAGGAGGGAAGAAGGAGCAGGGTTTCGGGTGGGGGAAGCACAGGTCAATAGGCAAATGGCCGTCATTGGATATAAATAGGACGGGAAAGGAAAGGCAAGGATTGATTAGGAGAGGGGGTAGCTCTGTGAATGAGGAAATAGGAGAGAGAAAAAGAGTGTCAGAGAGAGAAAGTGAGAGAGAGAGTGCATGAGAGAGAGAGTGGGAGAGTGAGTGAATGAGAGAGTGAGAGACAGAGAGAGTGCGTGAGAGAGAGAGAGAAAGAAGGAAACACAGGGTCTAGGAAAAAGAGAGAAGGGGAAGGTGAGCAACGGAAATTGGAGAAGTCGATGTTAACGCCATCCGGTTGGGAGGGTGCCCAGACAGAATATGTGTTGTTCCCCCAATCTACAGGTGATCTCAATCTGGACAGATGTGTGGCCATTGGAATGGGCGGGGAATTGAAATGGGCGATCCTTGCTATGGCAGCGACAGAGCCCGAGGTGCTCAACAAAGCGATCTCCCTGTCTGCGTCCAGTCTCTCTGATGTACAGGAGGCCACAACGGGAGCTCCAGATGCAGTAGGTGACCGTTGCAGATTCATGTGATTTTCAATAGCATCACTCAAACCAAAAGAGTTTTTTTGTTGATTTTAAGAAGGGCAGGGTGAGATACATACCTGCCAAATGAATAAGATGGAAGTGGAAAAAGATAGTACCTTCACGTTACAATATTTCCACATTTGAGTACAGTATTAAGTTGGGATGTAACAGTCAGGTTGTATAAGACATTGGTGAGGTCAAATTTGGAGAATTGTTCTGGTCGACAAACTACAGGAAGGATAGCAGTAAGATTGAAAGAAAAGGATTACTAGGATGTTGAGTTACAAGAAAAGATTGAACAGGTTAGGACTTTATTCCTTGGAACGTAGAAGAATGAGGAGAGATTTGCCTGAGGTTTACAAAATTATGAGAGGTAGAGACAGAATAAATGCGTGTAGGCTCTTCCCACTTAGATTAGGAAAGATAAATATGAGAGGACATGGGTTTAGGATGAAAGGGGGGAAGGTTTAGGTGGAACTGGGGAACTCAGAGAGTGGTGGGAATGTGGAACGAGCTGCCATGTGACGTGGTAAATGCGGGCTCACTCTTAAGTTTTAAAAATAAACTGGATACATGGATGGAAGAGGTCTGGAAGGTTATGGAATGGGTGCAGGTCAGTGGGACTAGTAGTATGATTTATTTCAGCACAAAGAAGGGCCAAGTGGGCTGTTTTCTGTACTGTAGTGTTCTATGGTTCTATTTCAGAAGACTTTGCCTTGTGTCAGCTTATTACCAAAATTCCCCCGTCCCTTCCCTCCCCGTCTGTCCCTTGCCAGAATGTCTCACTCTCCCCATCTCAATCCCCCACCCTCTCCAGTCCTCTCCTTTACTCTCCATCCCCCTCCAAATCTCCCCAACCCTCTCCCCACTCTCCCCAGCTGACCTCCGCTCTCACCAGTTCCCTCCCACTCTTGCCACCCCTTCCCATTTGTACAAGCCACTTCTTACTAGGATCTTCCCCCAGCCACGCGTCAGCTCCCTCCTACTCTCCCCAGCACCCCCACTCTCATCAACCCCCTCCCACTCTCCCCAGTTCCCTCCCACTCTCACCAGCCCCATCCTACTCTCCCCAGTTCCCTCCCATTCTCCCTAGCACCTCCCCATTCTCACCAACTCCCTCCTGCTTTTCCCAGTTGCCTCCCACTCTCCCCAGTGCCCAACCACTCTCACCAGCCCCCTCCCTGCCTCATTAATCCCCACCATTCTCCCTATCTCCTCACACCTTCGCTAACTCCTTCCCACTGAATGAAGGAAATCTTATTTATTTCTAAGATTTTTACTTTACTGCCTTAAATCCTGCTTTACCCTCGAAGGAAGATGATATCTTTCTTTAGAAATTGGTTCGAAGGAATGTGTGGAAGATCCAGCACAATGGTCAAGCACATTGATATTCAAAAGCGTGGTAATTTTGTCCCAAAAACTATTGGATGCTATTCAGAAAACAGCATCCAGCAGAATGAAATAAATCTTTCTTATTCATTTAAATTTTAAGTTTAGGCATACAGCATGGTAACATGTGCCCGTGCTGACCAATTGACCTACCTGTATATTTTGAAGGGTGGGATGAAACTGGAGCACCCGGAGGAAACCCCCGTGGACACAGGGAGAACATACAGACAGGACGGGATTAGAACCCCAGTCTCGATCGCTGGTGCTGTAACAGCGTGGTGCTAACCGTTGCACTAACCGTGCCTCCTTACTGAAGCAGTTTGCGAATTCAGTCACCGCAGTTTTGTTCTTTGGAAAATATTTCCTCTCATAAAATGTTCAGTCATGTAATATCAATGCTTTCTGGAGTCAGATCTTGCATTGCACCCTATGCCTGTTCATTATTTTAGAGGATATTTTAGCTGACAGTAGTGCAATGTTATACTGCCATGTATCCAGTGATATAACCTCTTGTTATCTCATAACTCGCTGATCACTTAATGCATCAGAGTGAGTCATTGTTAACACCAGGAGCTCCACAGTGAGAGATCAGGATGTTATGGAGAAAGAAGATCAACATGGGTCACTGAAGAATGACAGCAAACAAAGGAAAGGGGCCAAAAATCTGGCAAACCAACTAAAGAAAAACAGGTGGTGAGCTGTGGAGATACGCAGGATAAAGAATGGAGTCGGCTGCAGAATAGTGGAATAAAGGTATAATAGTGGGGATAGCGGCAGTGGACCTGCGAGGGGCTCGGCAGCTGAAAGACCCACACGAGCTGCGGGCTGTTAGCGACTAGCAACTCAGACCAGGCTGCGGGCTGCTGGAGACTGGCCCGTGGGAACCAAGTATGGGAAGCGGGATGGCCGAGGGCAAGAAGGGACTCGGGTGCTGAAGGTTCCCTGGAGTGCGGGTTGCCGATGGATTGAACAGGGCTCTGCCAGGCTGCTGAAGCACTGGAGACGAATCCATGGACAAGTCCGAAGGGCCTCTCTTCTGCTTTTCTTTCTCTTGTTATTGGGGTGGCCGGGAGTTACTGATGGCAATGCTTTCACAGCAAACGGAGGTTGAAGCAGATATTAGATTTTTTTGTGCTGTTATATGACAATAAAGGGAACCTTTGAAAGGGAGAATGATAATATTTATAGGGTTTCATCAATATATCACAAATGAAGGAAGAGAAACTTTGGCCATCATCTGTTTCCTGGGTTGTTTCACAATTACACTGATTTATAATCATTACAGGAGGTTGGTTACATTTAGAAAACAACCTTGACATTCACTTCTTGAGCAGGGTTGTAATGTTGAGTCTCTATAAAGCACTGGTGAGACCTCATTTGGAGAACTGCGTACAGTTTTGGGCTCCTTACTTGAGAAAAGACGTTGAAGAGGGTTCAGAGAAGATTTACTAGAATGATACCAGGAATGAAAGGGTTAGCTCATTAGGAACAATTGCCAGCTCTTTGGATGAGGGGGTCCTCATAGAGGCATTTCGAAATGCTGAAAAACCTGGGTAGTAGATGTAACGAGGGTATTTCCTATGGTGGGGGAGTCTAGGATGAAAGGGCATAACTTTAGGATAAAAGGGCGTCAATTTAAAGCAAGAGAGGTGGAAAAATTCCTTTAGTCAGAGGGTCATGAGACTGCGGAGCTTGTTGCCACAGTCAATTGTGGAAGCAAGGTGGTTGGTTGTATTTAAGACAAAGACTGAGAGGTGTTTGATTAGTCAGGGCATCAAGGGTTACGGGGAGAAAGCCAGGGAGTGGGGCTGACGGATCAGCTTGTGATTAGAATGGCGGGGCAGACTCGATGGGCCAATGGGCCGACTTCTTGTGATCTTGTGAAGGCAAGAACTTCAAAGCCCCAGCTCTGCCAGAGAGCATTAGGTGGATTTATCCCCACTGCCCACTGTTCACTCTCCCAGTATGAACTCCTGAACACATTTGAAAACGTCAGGCTGGTTGGAAAAGGAGGAGATTTCACTGCAAGTGTGAGGCAATATCATCCTTATTGGGATGAGATGATCTCCCCAGCAGCCAGGGGCAGAGCTGAACTCTCACCTCAAGTGTTTTGCTCTTTGCTCTAATAACCTCATTCTGCACCCTGTGGAAATGATTCAAGATTCAGGCTTCCTTCACTATCAGGTGCACACAATTTTCTATCCTTTTTTTATCCTCTATCCTCTATCCTAGATGAGAAAGGGAAGCAAAAGAGAGTCCCTCCAGCGACATCAAGAGACCTTGGATCCGGCCACCTCTTCTGATGCCACCATTTTCTACGCCCCTGCAACTCCTGTAGCTGGACGTCCTCCCGTCCGGACCGGCGGTGAACCTGAGCTCAAGGCGTCCGAGTCGTCCTTTTCAGCCGTTAGTTCCAAACGTTCGAAGTGATAAGGAAGATATCCGTTCATTCAGGAACCCTGCTGACTGTCAGCATCCTCACAAATCCTGGTCCTGTTTCCCAGAAAATGGGCAGCCCAGTCAGCGTAGTGGTTAGAGCACCCTTTCTTATTACAGAGCTAGCAATGGGGGTTCAAATCCACCGCTGTTTGGAAGGAGCTTTTGCCTGCATGGGTTTCCTCCCACCCTTCAAAACATGCCAGGTGTCATGTGAAATTGGGCGGCACAGGCTTGTGGGCCGATTGGGCCTGTTATCGTGCTGTAGGTCTAAATTTAAATTTAAACAATTCATTATGATTGTCATGGCTGGTCATTGAAGCAAATGAAGGAATCGTACAGGCATGGAAATAGGTCTTTCATTCCAAATCATCCATGCTGACCAAGTTGCCCACCTTAGCTGGTCTTATTTGTCTGTATTTGTCAAACACCGCATCTTTTGAAACTTTTCCAGTCCATGTGAATGTCTTTTAAATATTGCTGTTGCACCCATCTCTGCCTCTGGCACTGTGTTCCACATGCCTGTGTGTGAGAAAGGTGCCCCCAAGTTCCCTTTTAAATCTTTCCCACCTCTAGTTTGAGAAACCCCTGCACAGGTGAAAGACTGTGACTACTCAACTCTCATGAATTTATATACCCTCCCACCCCCCCCCCCCCCCCACCCACTTCACTTTCCACCCTCCAGGGAGAAAACCCCTCAGCCTACCCAGAGCTGAAGGAGGTGGATCAAGTGCAGTAGCACCACCCGTTACCATGACATCAAGAAGGGAAAGCAGCCATCACTGGAAAATAGCGACCGAAGAGCAGGTGACGATCTGTGCATGCAGTCTTAGGACTCGGGCAGATTTCCTGCGCAACGTAATAGCCTCTATTAACCATATGGGGTTTTTAAAATTTGTGCTCGTTGTGATGTCATCAGCTCTTCCCTTTGGAGCCTCCTTCAGTGCCATTCCTTTTACGGAGGAGGTGGAGCGACTTCACTCTACCTCTGAGTCTACCCACATCCACCCCCCCCCACAAGGAAGAGGGAGCAAGTTCAACCAGTCAATCCTCCTTCGAACCTTTTATGGAGGTAAGTGAAGCGATTTAAAGGCAGAGAATATCTTTTTTTTTCACTAGGACCTTATGTTTACATAACCATTGTAGGTTGCCACCTCCCTGAAACACCTCCAATCTGTGGTCTCTAAGCCGCCTTACTGTGGCCACCACCCCCCAACTCCAACCACATCCTGATCTCCCTGCAGACTGACCTAGTTTGCTTTGCCAGTGGTCTGTACACCGGGGTTAGCAGGACAGATTCATTGTAAACAAGGTGGCAGCGAGGTACACCAGGGAAGTTGGTGTACACCCAATCCAGGATGGGGCCAAGTTCACAAGCTTTTGAAACCGTGGTAAGACCATTTTCAGGTTGGCGTGATTGAAGTCGCCAAGTTTAGGGGAGGCACAGAGAGTTGTGGGTGCCTGGGGTAGTGGTGGAGGCTGAAACATTAGGGGTGTTTAAGACAGGCACATGGATGAAAGAAAAATAGAGGGTCATGAGGTAGGAAGGGTTTAGTATTTTTTGGTAGGAATATATAGGTCAGCACAACATCGAGGGCTGAAGGCCCTGTACTGTTCTACGTTCTAATAAGCCTGCATGGATTTAAATGTGAGAGGTGGAAATTTCTCGTAAATTTGAGAGCAACACACAATATCCCTTTTTAAGTTGGGCAGCACAGCTAGCTGAGTGGCTGATTCACAGCGCCAAGGGCTCAAAGTCAAGGTCAACATCTACCGCACACTATATGGAGCTCGGAGTTCTGCCTGTCCCAATGTGTATTTCTCCACAGATGGGTTCGGTTCCACTCCAGCTGCTCCGGATCCTCCCACATCCCAAGAGCATGCAGGCAATTGCCCCTGTTGAGCAGAGATGAATGGCTGATGCTGAGGGGAGTTGGGCCTGTGACATGTTATTGTGTGAACCAATGGAAAGAGAGGAGAGGAACAGGAAACAGGAAATGATAGACTAGTTAGTTCAACATCTGCCTTTGGGAATATCCTGAAATCCATCATTAATAGCAGGATATGTAGAAATTCGTATATAATCAAACAGATTTAACATGGTTTTATGAATGGGAAATTACATTTGACATGTTTATTGGAATTTCTTTAGGCCACATTAAGAAAGTTAGATAGAAGAGAATCAGAAAATATTGTGTATTTAAATTTCTATGTAACATTCAATTTTAATTTTAAAAAAATTTAGACATACAGCACGGTAACAGGCCATTTCAGCCCATAAGTCCATGCCGCCCAATTAACCTACACTCCCCCCCCCCCCCCCAGTAACTGGAGCCCCCAAGGAAGACCTGCACAGACAGGTTAATGTACAGACAGTGCGGGATTCGAACCCTGGTCCTGATCGCTGGCGCTGTAAAGGCATTGCGCTAATCGCTACGCCAACCATGCCCTCCCAATTTTGATTTGCTAATATAATGTGTTCCAAGCAACAGTGGAAAGCTTTCTTTAGCAGGCCAGAGGTGAGCACAGTTGGCATGCCCCGTCACCATTTTGCAAAAACAAAAGTGGAAAAGAAAGGAAGGAAGTCCCTTTGGAGACAGCAAAGGTTCGAGGGTCACTCCACTTCCTCTGATATGCCAATTTCTACTTGTCACAAATACCAACAAGTGAACACAGATTCAACATTTGGAATATTATGTAGAGAAAAGTTTCTTCATAAAAGTGAATTTGCGTAATGCGAGTATTCATAAATAGAGTACTCCTGTATTATCGAAATGGAGAGAGACCACACAATTCTGCAGTAACGAGGGATACGTGGGGGTGGTGGGTGGGTGACGGAAAATAAAACAATGTGCAGATGGAGCCGGGAGCCGGGAGGCAGGAAGGGGAGGAGAAAGTGGAGAGAGAGGAGGCTGGAAGCTCATGTCAAACCATATAAAGCAATGACAATATGCAGATGAAGCCAGATGAAGAAGGTTTGGGAGGGGGGGGGGGTGTTAGACCAGGAAAGGAGAAGGTGAGGTGGATCGGTGTTTTGGAAATGTGCTTATGGAAACAGAAAAGGTGAGGAAAGAAAAGAGTGCCCAGATGGACTGATAGGAGTGCCTATCCCTAACCCTAACCCTAACCCTAACCCTAACCCTAACACCCCCTTCCACCATCAGACTTCTCAACAGAAAACTTAATCAGGGGCTCATTTAAGGACTTTTACTTGGGGACTGTATTGATTTATACTTTCCATATTGCATAGTCGGTTTGTTTACATTTATTATCTGTTTGCAGTTCTGTATTTGTTTACATGGATACACTGTGCGCAGATATTATTTTCACTACCAATTAGTGGTAATTCTGCCTTGCCCGTAGGAAAAAGAATCTCAGGATTGTATGTGATGACACATACAATTAATCTCTGGCAATTAATCTGAAATCTGGATCTGAAAAGAATACAGGGGGGTGTGGGTTATAAATTAAAAGATGACAGGATATCAATTATGTCCATTAGAAATTCTGAAGCAGCATTAATAATCGTATGTGTCGAAAATGTGAACACCATCAAAAATAAACTGTAGCTATTGAAATACTTCTACATGCACACACATACACCTACACACACAAACACCCACACATGTACACACATACACACACATGCACACAGACACATGCACACTTGCGCACCCAAACACATACACATGCACACAGACACACACGCACGCACACACCCATGCACAGACAAACACACACACACACACACACACACACACACACACACACACACACATTCACATGTACACAATCGCATGCACACACACCCACGGCTTTCTTAAAACAGCCTTTTCAAGCTTTGCCATTTACTTAAATTCATTCTATTATTGCATCTTGCCATTGAGAAGCTGTGAGCGTTGATGTGATATCTTTGGCATCCATGAGTTATATGTGAAATGTATGATGTCATTTGTAGAACCGACCTTTAATGCCAACACACACGAGAGGCTTTGCTTTCAAAGAAGCATCGAACCTTCTTTACAAAGGTTCATCCGAGGATGTAGTGCATTTTGACAACTTGGCACAAAGCTCGGGGATATAGCCCTATTCATTGCAAGTGAAAGAATTTGAATATACAAGTCATGGGGAGCTTTTAAACACAGCTGTGAGCTCCCATGGTAAGGAAAGGGAAAAGAAATACTAATTTTGCCTTCACTTGATGCAATAACAAGTGGGAGAATGAGAGGGAAGGTAGAAGCTGTGTGCCTGGAAAGTTCGAGTGAAGCAAGCTCCTTGTCTTCTGGAGTTGACCGTGGTACTTAATCCGTGGCAAAATGTTTTTGCTGTATCCAGTATTTTCCACAGGAGTTTAAACAGCATCTAAAGCATTCGTTTTCCGCGTAATTTACAAGAGTTGGTTTGTGCTGCTCCCAGAGTTGTAAGTTTCCAAGAGGTCTTTTTCAAAAACACATCGATTTGCGATAAAATAACAATATTTTCTTTAGGCACTTGTTAAAGAAAAGATGAGGATGTGGGTTAACTCAAATCAAGCATTTCTGGAAGAAGACTGCAGCCAAGATTCAATATCTTTTTGATTTGCAATCAAGCTACTCAAAACAAATGAAATTTCATTAGAACCATGTGGTGATACAACCATTCCACTGGCCGCACTCCCACCAGCCTACTGCAGCGAGCAACCATGGTACCGGCAGGCAGGAAACCTGGGAGGTTACCCTGCCCTCCCCCCCCCCCCCACCGCCAGCTGTCAATCGCTGACCCGTATAAAGACCAGGGCCAGCCCCTTCGGGGAACAATTGACGTGGAGCCTGCAAAGACACTAAGACTTGTGCACAAAGTTTAAGCTAATTAAAGCCTGTTGTACACTCTGTGGACTTTTTGTCAGAATCATTCACAGAGTGGCATTCACAATTTAATTAGCTTAAACTTTGTGCTCCAGTCTTAGTATCTTTGCAGGTTCCATGTCTGACTGGCCCCCGAAGGGACCGGCTTGGTTCTTTATACGTGCCGGTGATTGACAGCTGGCAGGTGGGGCCAGCCTCTCAGGTTGCCTACCTGCTGGTACAGTGGTTGCCCCCTGCAGATGGCTGGTAGGAGTGCGGCCAGTGGATTGGTGGTATCACCACAAACCATCAATGTGACCTCATCCTGTCGCAGGGAAAATTATTCCACAAAATAATGATGCATCCAGAGATTTGGTCAACTGGACGGAAATAATCCAAATTTCACAGCAAATCAGTGGAGTCAGAAAGTTAAAATGGTGCTTGCATTGCTGGAAATATCTGAAAATGAATTGACCTGAAATCCACGAGGGACTATTTGTAAGTCAGATACTTCAGAGATGCTAAAGCTTGTGATCTACTATAACTAACTGGTTATATTTGCTGCCTTGATTGAATTGTTCATGCAGCTGCCATGTCATTAAGGAATAATTACTGTCAGAATGTATTAGTTCATGCTTTCAGCCCCTATTAAGTAATAATCAAGAAAATTATATCTGTGAAAATTATATCTGTGCCCAATTCTGATGAAAGGTCATTGAGTTGAAACATTAGCTGCTTTTCTCTCTCAACAGATGCTGCCTCACCAGATGATCACTTTCAGAATTTTTTGGTTTTATTTCTGATATCAGCGTCTGAAGTGTTTCGGTTTTGTTGTCGAGCGTGTTCACCGCTGGAATCGTCAAGTGGAAAGCTGCCACTGCATTTCTGGTGGTGGCAGAGGCTGGTGCAATAGGGACATTTAAAAGGCAAGTATATGGATGCAAGAAAAATAGAGGTTAGGTTTAGTTTATTGAGTGGGCTTGCATAGGTCGGCACAACATTGTGGGCCAAAGGGCCTGTACTGTGCTATAGTGTTCTTGGAGACAAACACGAAAGTCTGCAGATGCTGGGATTGTAGTAAAAACACAGAAATGCTGGAGGAACTCACAGCGCCCATAGGAGGTAAAGATGTATTACCGATGTTCTGGGCCTAAGCCCTTCGTCGAGGGATGAGCATAAAGCAGGGAGGCGTCTGAATAAAAGAAATGGCAGGGTGGCAGAGAACAGACCAAATGGTCCATAAATCCATCAAAATGATCACGTTTGTTGAAGTTAACACTGTACAAAACTGCTGTACGCTGATCGCATGAGAAATAATAAGAGGACATTTAATCACCTTGCAGAGATAATGAACGTTCAGTCAGTGTTGATGGAAGAGATGATCATTCTCCACAAGCGGTTCATTCTGACACTGATTGAAGTCCAGAATTGTTTCTGTCTCCTTTTCACCGCTTACTGGGGACAGAGCTTAGCAGTAGGGAGAGGAGAGGAGAGGAGAGGAGAGGAGAAGGACAGAAAAGAAAAGAGTCCGGGGCAGGTAAGAAAACTTTTTTAAAAGTTTCTTACCAGGGTCTGCGGGGAGGAGTCGGCGTCGGAGGCGGCCATTGGTCGAGCCAGCGTACAGGAGAGTGTGACGGGAAGGTAAGGTCTTTTTAAAGACTCTTACTGGGGACAGAGCTTAGCAGTAGGGAGAGGAGAGGAGAGGAGAGGAGAGGAGAAGGACAGAAAAGAAAAGAGTCCGGGGCAGGTAAGAAAACTTTTTTAAAAGTTTCTTACCAGGGTCTGCGGGGAGGAGTCGGCGTCGGAGGCGGCCATTGGTCGAGCCAGCGTACAGGAGAGTGTGACGGGAAGGTAAGGTCTTTTTAAAGACTCTTACTGGGGACAGAGCTTAGCAGTAGGGAGAGGAGAGGAGAGGAGAGGAGAGGAGAAGGACAGAAAAGAAAAGAGTCCGGGGCAGGTAAGAAAACTTATTTAAAAGTTTCTTACCAGGGTCTGCGGGGAGGAGTCGGCGTCGGAGGCGGCCATTGGTCGAGCCAGCGTACAGGAGAGTGTGACGGGAAGGTAAGGTCTTTTTAAAGACTCTTACTGGGGACAGAGCTTAGCAGTAGGGAGAGGAGAGGAGAGGAGAGGAGAGGAGAAGGACAGAAAAGAAAAGAGTCCGGGGCAGGTAAGAAAACTTTTTTAAAAGTTTCTTACCAGGGTCTGCGGGGAGGAGTCGGCGTCGGAGGCGGCCATTGGTCGAGCCAGCGTACAGGAGAGTGTGACGGGAAGGTAAGGTCTTTTTAAAGACTCTTACTGGGGACAGAGCTTAGCAGTAGGGAGAGGAGAGGAGAGGAGAGGAGAGGAGAAGGACAGAAAAGAAAAGAGTCCGGGGCAGGTAAGAAAACTTTTTTAAAAGTTTCTTACCAGGGTCTGCGGGGAGGAGTCGGCGTCGGAGGCGGCCATTGGTCGAGCCAGCGTACAGGAGAGTGTGACGGGAAGGTAAGGTCTTTTTAAAGACTCTTACTGGGGACAGAGCTTAGCAGTAGGGAGAGGAGAGGAGAGGAGAGGAGAGGAGAGGAGAAGGACAGAAAAGAAAAGAGTCCGGGGCAGGTAAGAAAACTTTTTTAAAAGTTTCTTACCAGGGTCTGCGGGGAGGAGTCGGCGTCGGAGGCGGCCATTGGTCGAGCCAGCGTACAGGAGAGTGTGACGGGAAGGTAAGGTCTTTTTAAAGACTCTTACTGGGGACAGAGCTTAGCAGTAGGGAGAGGAGAGGAGAGGAGAGGAGAGGAGAAGGACAGAAAAGAAAAGAGTCCGGGGCAGGTAAGAAAACATTTTTAAAAGTTTCTTACCAGGGTCTGCGGGGAGGAGTCGGCGTCGGAGGCGGCCATTGGTCGAGCCAGCGTACAGGAGAGTGTGACGGGAAGGTAAGGTCTTTTTAAAGACTCTTACTGGGGACAGAGCTTAGCAGTAGGGAGAGGAGAGGAGAGGAGAGGAGAGGAGAAGGACAGAAAAGGAAAGAGTCCGGGGCAGGTAAGAAAACTTTTTTAAAAGTTTCTTACCAGGGTCTGCGGGGAGGAGTCGGCGTCGGAGGCGGCCATTGGTCGAGCCAGCGTACAGGAGAGTGTGTAGGGGTTAATTGGTAAAAGGCCAATAAATAAGAGGGACAGCGAGCGGCCCAGCGAGTGAGTGGCCCAGTGAAGGAGTGGGACTTCCAGGCTTTGGCTCATCAGGCTTCGGCGAAAGCAGGCGGAGAGAAAGCTAAGATAGTCTTTATTACTACTTCATTGGGGTAAGGGATGAGTGTTAAGGCTGTGTGTTGTCGGGAGTGCCAGATGTGGGAGGTCCTGGAGTCTTCCAGACTCCCGGATGTCCATATCTGCACTAGGTGTGTCGAGTTGCAGATTGTCAGGGACCGTGTTAGGGAACTAGAGCTGCAGCTCGATGACCTCAGGCTGGTTAGGGAAACAGAGGTAGTCATAGACAGGAGTTACAGCCAGGTGGTCATGCCAGGGCCACGGGAGGATGAAAGGTGGGTAACTGTTAGGAGAGGGACAAAAGAACGTAAGGTGCCAGAGACGAGCCCTGTGAATGTAACCCTCAGCAATAAGTACGCCTCTTTGAGCACTGTTGAGGGGGACATCAAGGTTGGGGGGAGTGACAGTGGCTGTGCCTCCGGCACGAGGTCGGCCCCTGTAGCTCAGAAAGGGAGGGAAAGGAAGAGGAGGGCAATTGTGGTAGGAGACTCCATAGTTAAGAGGACGGATAGGGGATTCTGCGGACGCAGCAAGGAGAACCGGATGGTGGTTTGCCTCCCTGGTGCCAGGGTCCGAGATGTTGCTGCTCGTGTCCCAGATATCCTAAAGTGGGAGGGACAGGAGCCAGAGGTCGTGGTACATGTAGGTACCAATGACATAGGGAGAATTAGAGAAGAGGTCCTAAAAAGTGAGTACAGGCAGTTAGGTAGGGAGTTAAAAAGAAGGACCGCAAAGGGGGTAATCTCTGGATTACTCCCTGTGCCACGTGACAGTGTGAATAGAAATAGGATGAGGTGGAGGATTAACACGTGGCTGAAGGGGTGGAGTAAGGGGCAGGGTTTTAAGTTTCTGGATAACTGGGACCTTTTTTGGGGGAGATGTGACCTGTATAGTAAGGACGGGTTACACTTAAATCCCAGGGGGACCAGAATCCTGGCAGAGGTATTTGCTAGGGCTACTCAGGATCCTTTAAACTAGAATGGTTGGGGGGAGGGAACAAAATAGTACAGAGCAGTAAGGAGAAGGTTAGAATGAAAACAATGAAAGTTTGTAGTAATTATTTGAATATGGATGGGCAGGTGATAGAGAAGGGAAATGCTCTGGAAGAAGATGAAGGGCAATTGTCAGGAAAAGTAAATAATGTTGTTCTTAAAGATGAGGGAAAACAGGGATTAAAAAATGGGAAATCCCTGAAATTCATATATTTTAATGCCAGGAGTATTGTAAAAAAGGTGGATGAGCTGAAGGTGTGGATTGATACTTGGAAGTATGATGTGGTAGCGATTAGTGAGACATGGTTGCAGGAGGGATGTGATTGGCAACTGAATATCCCTGGGTTTCGTTGTTTTAGGTGTGATAGAGTCGGAGGGGCAAGAGGAGGTGGGGTTGCATTGCTTGTCAGGGAAAATATTACAGCGGTGCCTAGGAAGGATAGATTAGAGGGCACATCCACGGAGGCTATTTGGGTGGAACTGAGGAGTAGGAAAGGAGAGGTTACACTTGTAGGGGTGTATTATAGACCACCCGGAGGGGACCGAGGCCTAGAGGAGCAAATCTGTAGGGAGATAGTAGATATTTGTGATAAGCACAGGGTTGTAATTATGGGAGATTTTAATTTTCCACATATAGATTGGGAAACACATTCTGTGAAAGGAATGGATGGGTTAGAGTTTGTGAAATGTGTGCAAGATAGTTTTTTACAACAATATGTAGAGGTGCCGACCAGAGAAGGAGCAGTGTTAGATCTACTGTTGGCAAATGGGATGGGTCAAGTGACGGAGGTTAGTGTTGGCGAGCACTTCGGGTCCAGTGATCATAATGCCATCAGCTTCAATGTCATTATGGAAAGAGAGAAATCAGGGCCAAGGATTGAGGTTTTTGATTGGGGAAAAGCTAGATTTGAGGAGATGCGAAAGGACTTGCAGGGTGTGCATTGGGACAATTTGTTTTATGGGCAGGATGTAGTAGAGAGATGGAAGTCTTTTAAAGATCAGATTTTGAGAGTGCAAAAGCTTTATGTTCCTGTTAGGTTAAAAGGAGGGGCAAAAGGTTTGAGAGAGCCGTGGTTTTCAAGGAATATTGGAAACTTGGTTCGAAGAAAAAGGGAGGCGTACATTAGATATAAGAAGCATGGAGTTAAGGAGATGTTTGAAAGATACATTGAATGTAAGAGGAATCTTAAGAGAGGAATTAGGAAAGCTAAAAGAAGGTACGAGAAAACTATGGCAAGCAGGGTGAAAACAAATCCAAAAGAGTTCTACAAATATGTTAATGGTAAGAGGAAAGCTAGAGACAAAATTGGTCCCTTAGAAAATCAGAGTGGAAAACTGTGTGTGGAACCTAGAGAAATGGGGGAGATATTGAACAGTTTCTTTTCTTCGGTATTCACTAAGGAGAAGGATATTGGGAGATGTGGGATAAAAAAAGCAAATTGGGTAAATATGGGGAATATAGAGATTACAAAAGGTGTAGTTTTAAGGCTTTTGAAGAATATAAAGGTGGATAAGTCTCCAGGACCAGACGGGATCTTCCCCAGGACATTGAGAGAAGTGAAGGAGGAAATAGCAGAGGCTCTGGCGGTAATTTTTCGAATGTCATTAGATATGGGGATAGTGCCGGAGGATTGGCGCATTGCGCATGTGGTTCCGTTATTTAAAAAGGGTTCAAGGAGGAAGCCTGGCAACTATCGACCTGTAAGTTTGACGTCTGTGGTAGGTAAATTAATGGAGAAAATTCTTAGAGATAGTACTTATAAACATCTGGATAGACAGGGTCTGATCAGGAGTACTCAACATGGATTTGTGGGAGGAAGGTCATGTTTGACCAATCTGATTGAATTTTTTGAAGAGGTGACTAGGAATGTGGATGAGGGTAGCGCAGTGGATGTTGTCTATATGGACTTCAGTAAGGCCTTCGATAAGGTACCACATGGAAGGTTAGTTAGGAAGGTGCAGTCTTTAGGTATAAATTTTGAGATAGTCAAATGGATTGAACATTGGCTGAAAGGGAGAGGCCAGAGAGTGGTAGTGGATAATTGTCTGTCAGGTTGGAGGCCGGTGACCAGTGGTGTGCCTCAAGGATCTGTATTGGGCCCATTGTTGTCCGTTATATACATTAATGATCTAGATGATGGGGTGGTGAATTGGATTAGTAAATATGCAGACGATACTAAGATAGGTGGAATAGTGGATAATGAAGAAGGTTTTCTAGGATTGCAGAGGGATTTGGGCTGCTTAGAAAAGTGGGCTGAAAAATGGCAGATGGAATTTAATGCTGATAAGTGTGAGGTGCTTCATTTTGGTAAGAAGAATCAGAATAGGACATATGTGGTAAATGGGAGAGCATTGAGGAATACAGAAGAGCAGAAAGATTTAGGAGTGACGGTACATCGTTCCCTGAAGGTAGAAACTCACGTGAATAGGGTGGTGAAGAAGGCTTTTAGTATGCTGGCCTTTATCAATCATTGCATGGAATATAGGAGTTGGGAGGTGATGTTGAGATTGTATAAGACGTTGGTGCGGCCTAATTTGGAGTTCTGTGTGCAGTTCTGGTCGCCTAATTATAGGAAGGATATAAACAGAGTGGAGAGAGTGCAGAGAAGGTTTACCAGAATGTTGCCTGGGTTTAAGCATCTGGAGTATGGGGAGAGATTGGACAGATTGGGTCTTTATTCTTTGGAGCGTAGAAGGTTGAGAGGGGATTTGATAGAAGTATTTAAGATTATGAAAGGGATAGACAGAGTGGATGTGGATAGACTATTTCCGTTAAGAGGAGGAAAGATTAAAACAAGAGGACATGAGTTAAGAATTAAGGGGCAGAGGTTTAGAGGTAACATGAGGGGGAACTTCTTTACTCAGAGAGTGGTAGCTGTGTGGAATGATCTTCCGGGAGAAATAGTGGCGGCGGAGTCAATTGTATTATTTAAGAAAAGGTTGGACAGGTATATGGATGAGAGGAAGATGGAGGGTTATGGGCATTGTGCAGGGAGGTGGGATTAGAAAGGGGTGTTTGGTTCGGTGCGGACTAGAAGGGCCTAATGGCCTGTTTCCGTGCTGTAATTGTTATTATTATTATTATTATGCTTCACTGCAGAGGCACGTGAACTCCAGGCTTCAGAGCTTTTGCCCAGCTGTTTTGTAAAGGCCAGAGTTGGATTTGAAAAGCAGCAGGTTGAGATCATCACAGACAACAGGCCAGGACTACAGGCCTTTATGATTTTCTGGTAATTTTGCTGTGCTTAATGTCAACAGTGGAAATGTAACTATCCCACCTCAACCCCGACCACACACCAAAATGTGACACTGAGATGCACTTAGGGCTGAGGTTAATGCTGAACAGCAGCAGAGTTAGAATTAACTACCAGTAAGGGAAATGTGCATTACCTCTAACCAGGACCATCTGGATAATGAACATCACTAGGGTATTTGTGGGCCACGCGACCTTCTCCTTGCTTCAAGCAGGGATCTTCAATGAGCATAGCTCGATCGCAAAGGAGCCTTTTGAGTTAAGGCAGATAACACTGGACAACCAAGATTTTGTTTCCTGAACACTTTTGGGTTTTTTTTAATGGATTTTTGGGCTGCTGGTCATGAAAATCACCTTAAAAATTTCTGATCCTGTATTGATTTTTAGAAATAACCTATTTTTGTGATTTCTTGTCATACAAAACTAGGAAGTGCCACATGTCATTGAAAATTCATTTTCTGCATTGGCACTTGGATTTCTACTCTGCTGATCTTGGTGTAGTCGGTGATGAACATGGTGAAACCTTTCACCAGGACATTGCAACCGTTGTGTGGAATTCTCTGCCCAGGGAAGCGGTTGAGGCTACTTCATTTAACATATTTAAGTTTCAGTTAGATAGATTTTTACATAAAATAGGAATTAAGGTATGATCTTATTGAATGGCGGAACTCTTATGTAGAAATGAAAATCAATGGCAAAACATTAAACATGATGAAGATTTTAGATATATGGAGATCTGAACATTTCCCAGTTCATAATCCTTGTAGTCCCGTGAAATTTTGAACCATCAAAACATTCTCATGTTTGTAGAACATTCATATTTTCATAAGATTGTATCTCATAATTAGGTGAAATGTTTACTGAAATAATTTCTGGCAGAATTCGAATCGACATGGTGTCCCCATCTCTTCCGGTTTAGAGCCACACTCTTATGCCGAATGTTACGTGAGTGACAATGTCACGGTCTCTCGTTATCTGGTGAAATAATACATCAATGTACTTTCTCTGACACTTCCCTTGACATTGAGTTTTATTTTCACAATCTGGATTTGTTTGACTTGACACAGAAAGAAGGTGAGTGCTTGAGTCAGATTACACAATCCAGCTAATTTCTCACATGACACCATTCCTCTTGCTGTCTCTCTTCTTCAGGCCTTGGTGACTAATTTGCTCCTGTTGTCTCTCTCTCTCCCTCCCCAAGAGCATTTGATGAGAGCCTTCCTGTTTCAAGAGAAGATACAAAGGGCAGGAACACCACCTGATGTCCCTCTGGGCATTTACTTTGTAACCAACAACATTATTATCTCCTGCTTGGATTCTAAGGAGAAAGCAGACACCATGAAAGGCTATATTTCAGAACTTGGACCTGCAATACATTGGCCACATCAGACTTCTCCATATAACAGGCAGGCAAGCATTCAGCTATCCTTCAAATCTAATGTAGTAACCTTGTACCCTTTAGCATGAATTTTGTGTATTTAAAATCAAATTGCTTTTGAAGGAAACCTTTATAAATCTATCAGTGGGGAGCAGTTGTATTAATTTGTCTGGCAATTTATGTAGCTTTGGTGCAAATCAAAGATCTATATTAAGTTAAAAAAAATGTTTAACAATGGACGGTGCATCTGTCCCTGAAGAATTTTGAAGAGATTTTTCTTGGCAAATGAAAGCGGCAGCAGATGGTATGGAACCTGTCTCGCTCAAGGGTAGATCCTTGAGAGGGTAGCAAGCCTCCTGATTATCAGAGCGTCAAATGTTTTAAAGCAGCCTCAAAGCGTGAACTTCACAGCGTGAATGAAGAAACAGGTTGGGATATTGTTATAACGTATCAATCAGGACTGAGCCACATCCACTTGAAATGGACAAAATTTGGTGTTCAGGTGAAAAGCCAAGATGCTTTGCTTAATTCCACTCACTGCCTGGGGTCATAGGTGAACGCAGTGTGGCATGTTGACAGCTTTTGAGTGTGAAGCTCTCTGCAGCTCTTCTGAAAATATTTTCATCCCTATAAAGATCATCATCTGCTTCAACCATAAACTCTGGATTTCAATCAGAGATTTTTTTTCTGAAGAGTAGCCCAGTTCGCTCCTTATTGAACTTGTGCATCCGATCGGCACAAAAAAAAATGAAGATAACAACATAAGAAAAAAGGAACAAGAGTTGGCCGTCCAGCCTGCTCTGCCATTCAATGAGATCATGGCTCATTTCCACCTACCTGCCTTTTCCCCATATCCCTTAATTCCCCTACTCCCTAAAAATCTATCCGACCTTGTCTTCAATAACTTGAGATTGACTTCAATGATCAGCGAATCCCATAGATTCACAGCCCTCTGGGAAAAGCAGTTCCTCCTCATCTTTGTTCTAAATCCACTACCCTAAATCTGGAGGCTAAATCCCCTAGATCGAGTTTCATGTGGAAGAAAGAGAGTTGCTGAAGTTAAGTTCATGTCATATCTTTGGGGAAGTGTCTTGTATATTGGGTCAAGAGCAGGAAGAGACAATTTTCAAGCATCAGTCAATGCACGCTCAGGGTGTCAGTCTGGATCTCAATGGGCTAATGCTCCACTGCTCCAGTAACTAACCCTGGGCACAATTCAGGTGACACAACAGTAGTTGGCCTCATCAGAAATAAACTACAGAGAAGAGGTGGGAAATCTCGTGATGTAGTGTAAGAATAACAACTTGAGTCTCAATGTGGACAAGACAAAGGAGATGATTGTGGACTTCAGAAGGACCAAGAATGACCACCCTCCACTACACGTCAACAATTCTGTAGAGAAGAGAGTGGAGACCACCAAGTTCCTTGTTCACTTAACTAGTGACCTATTGTGAACACTGAACATCTCCTCATTTGCCAGGAAGGCGCAACAGTGACTGCACTTCCTGAGAAGACTGAAATGGGCAAGGCAACCGGCCACCATTATGTCAACCTTCTACAAGAGCTCATTCATAGTTTGGGTACGGTAGCTGCAGAAAAATGGATTGGAGGTCAATCCACAGGATAAGAGTGGTAGAGAGGATCACTGGAGTCTCCCTTCCCCCCATCAACATGATCTACTGGGATCATTGTCTGAAGAGGACACGCAAAATCATTGAGGACCCCTTTCACCCTGTACACAGCATCTTTCAGCTATTCCCATTGGGGAACCAGCACCACCAGGCTTCCCACGGGCAGTGAGAATGCTGAACGACCAAAGGAACTGCTCACACTGACCATCCGAGATTCTCATATGTGTGAAAAAATATTTATCTATTTAATTGTATGTAGAATACTGCATATAGATTGTTTGTGTTTATGTTTGGTTGTGTGTCTGTGTGTTTTTCACCAAGGACCAGAGAGCATTGTTTCGTCAGGTTGTACTTGTGCAATTGGATGGCAATAAACTTGACTTGTTTCCGAGATGGAATGTGAAAACAGTATTATGAAGTAATTGGGGGAGTTCACAACGATGTGTACAGCATTGCATGATGATAAAAAAACATTATTTTCTTTAAAATAGGCCAGGTAATTACAGATGGGTAAGCCTTATGTTAGTGACAGATAGGGCCAGGTTGGAGATGTGTGGGGTAAATCCTGTCTCCTTCATTTGATTGAATTATTTGAGAGAGAAGTAAGAAGATTAATAAAGGTGGGGGAAATAAGTATTTTCTATATGGAAAAGAGTTTGACAAGGTTCCATATGGTAGATTGGTCCAAAAGGTTAAAGCGCACAGGACCCAACATTGGCTTGGAGAGAGAAGAGATGACATTGGTCATCTGATTGGATGTCTGTGATTAGTGTTGTACTACGGGGATTGGTTTGTAGTCATGAATGGTGCAGGTGTGAATGTAAGAGATGAAATGAGTAAGTAGGTGAAATGACACAAAGATTGGAAGTGTTGTGGATAGTCAAGTCAAGTGTCATCTGATTGCACAAGTACAACCTGATGAAATAGCATTCTCCGGTGCTTGGTGCAAAACATGCAGACACAACATATATACAGACAACAGCACAATTCATATGTAGGAAGTATTCATACTGAATATATTTGATAAAATTGTTGTCCAGTGCAAGTGGACAACATTCACATGCAATTACAAATATCTGGATTGACCTGGTACTTTGCAGGTAAGCTGGCACCATGTAAGGGCCAAGTCTCACAGGTTTCCCTGAGGTTGTTGCTGGCTGCATACCAGCCAGATTGCAAATCATTGCACATAACCTGGTGCTTTTAAGGGGACAACCTGAGCAATTGGATGACATTTTTTGGTTTACACATCAAGTGGGCAGGAAGTTTACGTGCAGGAGCACATTGGCTGGATGTTATCTGTGTCCTTCACATCGTACACAGGCTCAGCCAGGATAAGCCCTCAACTGCAAAGTCCTTGGTGATAAATTGTTGTATAGCATGACCTCATTGCTTTAATCTGGACAACATAGGAAGTTGGAGAAACATTAAATTAACATAATGAATTTAGCATGTTTAATCGTATAATGATGCTGACACATTAATGGAGTAGACAGTTAGAATTTTTCTCCCCCCCCACCCCTGATTTTAAAAAAGTCACATTCTAGGAAACATGCATTTAAGGTGAGGGAGGGGGAACTAAAGTTGAAGTGTGGGGCAAATATTTTACTAAAATACACAGAGAGTGGTAAGTGCCTGGAATGGCCTACCAGGGGTAGAGGTGGGAACAGATACATTGGAAGTATCTGGGTAGATGCATGAATATGCAGGGGTGGAATAGAGTGATACCTCTCATGAGCAGACAGGTTGTCCCCTTAAAAGCACCAGGTTATGTGCAATGATTTGCAATCTGGCTGGTATGCAGCCAGCAACAACCTCAGGGAAACCTGTGAGACTTGGCCCTTACATGGTGCCAACTTACCTGCAAAGTACCATGCTCAGTATAGACACGTAGGCTGAAGGGTCCATGTTCCATATTCATTCCAATTTTAGGCAGGTACAGTATCAGGAATTGGATCTTCAATGTTTGGCTGAACTGTTCCAGTTGTTCTAGCTTGTGTTTACTTCACTCTGTGAGATAAAGAACCAGAGGCGGGTTTACAATAGCACAGTTCAAAACTGGGTCATCCATCCTTTTCCATAACCACAGATGCTTTCAGTTTCTTCTTGGGGAGCGGTTCACCAGCACAGAATGCATGAATAAAGAGGTTTCCATTTTCTGCTCTAGCCAAATGTGTTATGGTTTTGTACTCTGACACACATTTTCCACTGTCTGAGAGGATCGCCGCCACATTTCAGCAGTGGTAACGGGATGCGAGCCAGGAGGTATCAGAGGTGGTCACATCGATTTGGAGTGTGGCAAACATTCGCATCCACGTGGGTCAACAAAATGCAAATGTCTTTTCACTTGCCAGGATTCTGTTCAGACTTGAAAGGAAACCAAGTCCCAAGAGGGCTTCTCATCATTCACGGAACCTATAATAAATTCCTTTGCCAGACTTTTGTCAAACTCAGACAGTGATGTTATGGCTTACCTCTTTCACTACAGCACCCTCTGCCCAGCCTTGCGCTAACCACTCAACTTTAGCCCATCACACGCACACACACACACACACACACACACACACACACACACTCGCACATACATACACGCACGTGCATACACAAACACATAAGCACAAGTATGCAGATACACATATACACAGCATATACACACATGCGCACACACACACACATATGCACTTCTCCGCAGTTGTGTGGTGTGTGGAGACCAACATGTCATTGCCACACTGAGGACTTTGGCACACCCCACAGTCTTAGCCAGTCCATATATCATCATTCTACACAGGAATAAACCCACTTGCCATGAATGATCTAAGCCAAAAGGTAGTAGTAAGAAATAATATCTATATTAATCAAAAGAACCAGATCACATAGCTCTAATCAAGTGCAGCACTTTGGACAGAACAAAACATTGTTAATCCACTTCTCATTCTCCATGTGGCATTGCCTGTTTCTTCACAAAGACAGTTTTGTATCCAACATACTGCTCTCTGGGTATCCATGGGTGTGGAAATACAATGATCCCAGTGGATAGCAGAGTCATGTTGTGTGTAATGTAACGAGACAATGACAAGGAAACAAAGTTTGTAGCAGGAACTTGACTCAACATTGATTCAGAGCGCTGCCTTACACTGAAACCACGGCCTCTTTTGATATATGATGTGTCAATGCTTTTGTGAAAATATTACAAAGGAGTTGCTGTCGTGGCCAAAATGTTTCTGGCTGATGTTCTCTGGGTTTTCATACCATGAGATCCCTTCTGTCGACTGCTCCATGAAATAGACGCAGCCATTTTTTTTCCTTTCGACTTCTTGCTGGTAAATCAATACTCCCCCTTTATTATTCATCATCCAGAAGTTACATTAGTCTACTCTTCAGGCTATTCACACAAAACCTAAGTTGCAAATTCTCTGTTGAATTCTTGCGAGGTTGGGGCGGGACATCCGTTTCCAAAGAGCCTCCGAACTGCCCGTGAGCTGAGTGCTCCTTCTCCAGGGATAGATGCAGCCATGGACGCAGCATATCTGTCACCACCACCCTCTGGAGCAGGCCCCATCATCTCCCTGCTTATCATGAGCTGAGGAGCTGCAGTTCAGAAGACCCTTTCCATCCAGCGTACAGCATCTTTGAGCCCTTGCCATTAAGAAAGAGGTACAGGAGCATCAAAATCAAGACTGCTAGGCTGGGGAATAGCTTCATTCCGCAAGCTGTGAGACGGATGAATAGTATCCTGTAACTGTGTAAATGAACCAAAAATGTTTTCATGTATTTATTTTAAATTATATCTGTATGTGATCATTATGGACTCTGTGTGTGTGTGTGTATGTGTGTGTGTGTGTGTGTGTGTGTGTGTGTGTGTGTGTGTGTGTGTGTGTGTGTGTGTGTGTGTGTTTGAGAGAGAGAGTGGGAGTGTGGGGGTGTAGATGTGAGCATGTGTGTGTGCGTGCGTGCACGTCTGTCTGTGTTATGTGTGTGTGTGTGTGTGTGTGTGTGTGCACATGCGCACACGTGTGCTCGCATTTTGGTCAGGATAAACTCTGTTTTGTTGGATTGTACATCTACAGTCAGATGATAATAAACTTGAACTTGAACTTCATTGTTTCACTAAATGGCCAGGGTTAAGATTAATTCATCCAGTCCTGCTAACGCTTATCATGCCCTTCAAATTTGCAGGAGTCCATATCTCAGAAGACTTTTCCTGGAGCCAGCACCTCCCCTGGTCCCCCTGCGTGATCCGGCTTTCACCCCCATGCCATGAGCTTGTGGATAAATGGGCTGTTGTAAATGTAGATGGGCGGCAGGAGAACAGGGTAGTGGTGGGGATGAGGGAGATAAGTAGGACTGGTGCAGTTGGATGCTTGATATTCAGAGTGCAACACGAAAGTCTGCAGATGCTGTGATCGTAGTAAAAACACACAGAAAGTCAGTATCCACTTGATGGGCCAAAAGAACTCTTTCCACTCTATACAACACCATCAACCTCGTACCTTGTATCAATTACCTGAAACATCTGGCCCCGTATTTTTGACCCT